>NW_024081544.1:542883-594729 GCF_003009895.1 Hyaena hyaena
TTCCTAGCAGTGCTATTGCTGGGTCATAGGGGAGTTCTATTGTTAGTTTCCTGAGGAACCTCCACACTGTTTTCCAGAGGGGCTGTACCAGTTTACATTCCCACCAACAGTGTAGGAGGGTGCCCGTTTCTCCACATCCTCGCCAGCATCTCGTGTTCTCTGATTTGCTCATTTTAGCCACTCTGACTGGCGTGAGGTGGTATCTCCGTGTGGTTTTGATTTGTATTTCCCTGATGAGGGATGCTGTGCATCGTTTCATGTGTCTGTTGGCCATCTGGATGTCCTCTTTGGAGAAGTGTCTGTTCATATCATAGTACATTTCTATTGTAGAGCTTTATATAGCCATGAAACATTTATGAAGTTTCAGGATATAGTGAAGTTTATGTAAAGCGAGTGCATGATACAAAACTAGTAAAAACTATATTCTCCATAAATTACATCAAACAAAAAGTAGATGGAAATAGCCATGGACATATATATATATATATATATTTTTTTTTTTTCTAGATGGTAGAAATTGGGAGACCAAGTTGCAAAAAATGCATTTGTTTCCTACAAGTGATGCTTCAAACTTTTCTCTGAATCTGGTTGGTCAGCAGTCTTTATAGAATTGTAGACTATGGATAATCAAAAGAATTTCTCCTTTTAACAAGTAACAGTAACAGCCTCTTTCCTCAAAATCTGTGTGGTACTGCAACTGCCTCATGAGTTTATATATGTTTTCTTAGGTGTCTGGAAGAGGGTCATTCTTGTTACAGCAAAGGCAGGCTATGTTACTAGATCACGTCTTAGTCAAGACTGTAGCCTGTTAATTGGCATACAGTGAAGTGAACGCATTCTAACCTCCACGCTTTTTTGAAGCACATATTGGGGTGGCTACCCAATAGCAGAAGCTATCCGCTAAGACTGCAGCTTCACGTCCTAGGGAGTGTGGTATCTGTTCTTACCAAATAAGGTAGCCTCTCTCCTCTGCACAAAGGTTTATATACATCCCAGAAGACTAACACCTAATTGGAATAACGTGCTCCATATGGAGTTCTGAAGCTTTAGGTTGAGATACTTTCCCAAAAGGCAATGTAGGATTTTTAAAATCCATCAAACCCAAGGTTTTTCTTGGTGTGAGTCATAATGTACAAACAGTATGGAATATGGTGAATACTATGGTGCAACCTTTGTAACTTTGAATAAATTATTTCATCTCCCTGCTTTGAGCTCATTTACTCCTTCTGAGAAGTAGGATGAAATATGTTTAAAAGACTTCTGTTCAGGATTCTCTTCTCTAAGGTTAGCTTTTATTTTTTAAGTTTATTTTGAGAGAGACGGACAGGGAGAGTGAGAATTCCAAGCAGGCTAGGCACGGTCAGTACAGCCCCTAACATGGGGCTCGAACCCACAAACTGCGAATTCATGACCTGAGCCATAACCGAGAATCCGACCCTTAACCGACGGAGCCACCCACTAAGGTTAGCTTTTAAAGGAAAGAAGGCAGCTGCTCCTGAGTGTTTATCTTCCCCTAGATAGAAACTGACCGGCTGCTTAAGAGTCTGCTTGGCAGTAGTCAAGACCTCCATTATCACAGAGACAATGGACCATAAGTTGTCTCTTTGCTAACTCAAGCCCTTCATCTTGTTTGTAATATGCCTCTTCATGGAGAGGAAAAAACCAAACTCAAAAGGTTTCTGATCTATTAGATTCATTTTTTGCTAGCAAATCTCAAAGGACTTCAACTTCTGCAATTTGAACCAATTGTCCTGTAGGTTTAGGTTTAGGGAAGCCCATCGCCTCAGAATCCAAGTCAAAATTTCTTCTAAATCTACATGTTCTTGGCATTATGATAAATCAATCAAAATTGGATTTAACGTTGCTTAACACAACTGAGTCATTAGCTCCTGCATAGGCAAAAGTCACTGAAATTTCTGCAGAAGTTCAATTTACACAATCTTGTATATAAGTTAGATCAACAAAGTCAAGCTCTGTACTAAGTGTATATTTGGCTTTTAGTTCAAAAAATCCTCTGGCCTCAAGAATTCTCATTGTTTAGCAGAAAAAACAGGTTGAGAGAGATGAGCTAGAATAGCCCAAATCACATGGCTTACTGACCTGAAGCGCTGTCTGAGGGTCTGCACCACCTTTTTGCATATTTGGGGTGAATTCCATTGTTACCTAGTGACCTGTTTTGGCTGCTGCAGGTAAGCTTCTAGTATGGAAATCCGTTCTTGAAGATGCAAAAAGGGAAGGTGCCAAGTTGAGGGGAAGATAAAAATCCAACCCCTAATATATTTATACGGTCAGGCAGTCTCTTCAGGAAGATTTCAGTTGAAGTTTCACTTTTATACCTTATTGTATGGAAGCCCTAATTAATACAGGTGAGAGCAATCAATCCCTTCATTCTCAAGCTATGTGAGGGCGCGGTACTGGCTGCTGCGGTACTCTGGTCATGTGAGCTAAGTTGGTACGTCTGGCATTGTGTGGTTGTTCATAGCCTAAATCTTCAAACAAAAAAAAAAACCCAAAAAAATCCCCGTGCGTTCTTATCTAACTTCCTAATACTGCACCCCTCCCCCCCCCCCCCCCCGCCTTTAATAGAATCGCAAAATCCCAATGCCAATTTCCAAGTTACTTACCAGGAAATGCACCTGCTAATGCTCTTCCCTCTTACCCAGGACAGCAATACTGTGTTACATGGGTCTTGTTAGAGAGCTGCTTGTTAGATTGCTCATTTTCTTTAGGGGTGATGGATTTGTGTTCAGTGTAACTGGAGTCAAAGCATGCAAACACCTTCCTGCTTCTCTCTGGTGTTTGAGGTCTACCCTCCACTTTTATTTTCTTCTCCCATGGAGGAGAGTGAATTCTGAGGACCACCTGGCGTTCTAAGGGAGCTTCTTGGGTTCTCTCTGGCTGCGTCCCCTAAGCTGCGGTGCACCCTGAAGAGCCTTCAGGCTGGAGCTGACCGCTTCGAAGATTCACGTCACCGAGGTCGGGAGGGGGCTGCCCCTGTCAGCGACCCGCTTGTGCGGAGTACGTTCCTTAAGCGCCCCCTCGGTGCGCTCTCGAGGCCTCAGAGCCCGCAGGAACTCACTCCGGAGAGTGGCGTTAGGTGTCGGTGGCTACCACGCCTCCCGCGTCAGGACTGGCTTCCTACTGGGGGTGGGAGGGGACACCACGGCTCTCTTGCACAGGAGCGCAGTTCCGCTCTGCCCCGAATAGGCGGCTACGGTAGCACGCAGAACTCGGGCGGTTGCAGCACCGGCAGATTTTCCGCTCTTCCCGGCTCGCTCTTCCGCCTGCGCAGCCCTAGCCCCCGCCCTCGTCCGCCCGGCTCACAGGAACCATTGCCCTAGCCGCTCCCGCGCTTCTCTCCTGCCGCCCGCAGTGGCCCGCTTTTTATAGCCACCGCAGCCAATGAGCGCTCTCCTTTCCTTCTGCCCGCCCGCCCGGCCAATCGCCGCGCCCCTTGTGTAATCTTCGGCTGCTCGGCCGCTCTCGGCTATTTTCGTTGTTGCTGGCTTTTTCAGGGGCTGCTAGCTCGCAGCCGGAGAAGCTGCTTTTTTCCCCCGGGTTTGGAGCCGTTCCGGATGCTTTAGGCTGCCGGATGTCTGATCTCCGCATAACTGAGGCGTTTCTGTACATGGATTATCTGGTAGGTGCGAGGCAGGGGTAGCGTGTCGCCTCTTGGAACCGACGTGCCTGGTGTCCCTCCGCCTGGAGGAACAGCCTTTTTGCTTTCTTTCTTTGGGATGGGATGCCTTTGGGGTTCTTGCTCCAGCAGCCTGCTTTAGAGCTGTGCTGGGACCCGGAGGGGCGGCCGGCGGGGCGGGGAGGGTGGCGGAGCTGACAGGTAAAGGTGCGGCCCCGGCCACCACGCTGCGGGCAGAGGGGCGTGCTGGCGCTGCCGGGGAGATGGGGCCGACTCGGCGGGCGTCCCCTGCCCGAAATCGGGTTCTTTGCTCCCCTCTGTGTTCCCTGCAGAGGACTTTCTTTCCAGGGAGGCAGGAGTTTTCTGCTGTCCCTTTTTAGCAGAACTCCAGGTACTATTAAAGAGCCATAACCAGAATGGCTTACTAAGTGCCTGGCAGCCCCAGTCATTTGGTTGTTATTAGATCTCTAAAGCTATGACCTCGGTCGTGGCGAGGTTTTAAAAGCACATTACCGTAAAGTAGACGGGACTAAACTAGATCGCAGTCGTGTCGGGACTGGGTAAGGGCAGGCATTGTCCCACTGTTTGTGTGGTGGGTGCATGTGGCTTTTACCCTGGATCTCAGCTGTGCTTTTAGGCCAGGCTTGTGCTGCGAAGTTTAGGTGGGAAGTGTCAGCACAAAGCTGGGACTGAACATTATTTCGATAATACACTCGAGTTTTTGTGGAATTATGCAAGCAGCATGTATTGTTCCAGAAATTCTATTTCCCCAGAGCTGCATGTTTGTGTTCAGGGAAATCCTCACTGACATTGGCCGTGTTCAATCCCATACAATTACCAGGTTTACCTTGTTACCGCTGTTAGGCAGAGTTGAAGTAGCTGGTTAAAAACACTGACCCTTCTGTGATCTTGGACACATGCAGTCGTTTTTGACTGTAGATTGGCCTGGCAGAGATTTGCTAGTGCCTTCTAGGAATTAAACTTAATGCTGTTCTGAGAAAGACTGAATGCTTTCATGAGGTCAAGAAACGCTGGACGCGGGCTGGTTTTGTAATGTCTTCTTGTATTGGACTTACTCTAGTTTATGTGAAGGAGAGGTTTCCCCTAAAGCTTAATGGTTTGGTTTGTTTGTTTTTTGTGGGGGAGGATGCTGACTGAAGTTAATGCATGACCTTGTGAGTGGAGCAGAGACAAAAAATTCTGAGTTGGAATTCTGATCATTCGTTGATGTCAGTTACCTTTGTGATAAAGGGACATTGTCCACCCACAACTGGAGCCAGTTTAAGGAGGTTATCTGATTGAGAGTGTTTTTTTAAATTTGAAGTGTCAGGTAGGTTAAGAGTTGCTAAGTGTTTCTTAGGTTTTCCGAAGTAAATAACCCATTATTTTGTAGCTTGTCTTGTAAAATACAATGCTATGGTTTTGTTTTGCAGTCCTCAAAGCCAAAGTTTGTTGAGGATAATTACCAAAGAGGAAAGGGTGACATTACTGAAAGCTAATATTGGATACTTAAGTAGTTCCTGAAAAGGAAGTCAGGTGGTTCTGACTATTTATTTCTTTTAGTGGGTGAATTTTAAATTTACAAATAGCATCACAAAGCCAAGGTGCCAAAACCACCAAACCGTTTGGGGGGCTGGGGATTGAAAATTGGTTTATTACTCAGGTTAACTTCCAGGTAGATCATCTAAAGTTGGTGAATGAATGTTAGTGGGGCTTTAGGGTACCTTAAAAGCAGATTCATTTGTCAGTTTACTAACAGGTTTGTGTTACAATCAGTGGGCCCCAAATTTGACACGGCCTTTTGGTTTTTACCTGCCACACCCCCACATGTCCTATTGCATTGGTACTAAAACATCATTTTGTTCCTTTAAGCTTTAAAGTTAAAAAAAAAAAATCACAACTGCAGTGAAACTGTTACATAAAAATCATTGGCTACTCATTGGAGATGAGAGAAAAGTCTTGAAGTCAGTTTTTGAGTGTGCCAAGTATCCTCTGTGAAAACATTTAAGAGAATCCTTAAAGATGACGTCCAGTTTTTCCATCTAATTTTCCAGTTAAAAAGACACAAACCTCTAGAGGTTGTCTTTTGTGTTTCCTTATCAACTGAGAAAATGAAGTGCCACACATCATTCCTTTCTCCTTGCCTTTCAAGTGGACTTATTTGCTTGTATGTAATCCTTATGGGGTATTTATTAAAAACCAGTTTCTAGGGGGGAAAAATTCTCTTGACTGCATTTGGGATCTCCTTTTTAAAACCAATTCCCAAGTTTTGTGATGTCCAGGGGTTGGGAGTGGGGAATTCTTCTTTAAGAGTTTGGCTCTTCAGATTTTGCCAAGCCTGTGGACTAGAGCGAGCTCCCTTTCCGTGCACTTGACAGGAATAGTGGTGTATGCTGTCCTTTCTTTTTTAATCAGGTGTTTGACTTCTCTTGCTGCTGTTGGAAACTGGAAGAGGGAGCTGTGTGTATGTATTGTCCATTGTTCTTTAGATGGGATGTCATCACTTAACCTTTTAGATTTGGAGGAGAGTAGCAGAGAAAGGTACAGGTGCTATTTTTAATAGCTTTTAATAGGACTCTGGATATTAAAACAAATGAAGCTCTTTGCTCTTTGAGGTTGCTTTGGATTTCTTAAATATTCTCAATTAGAGGTGACCAATAGGGTGAGGGACAGGGATAATGCCTTAATATTTAAGACTGGGTTTTTTAATTTAGTTCAGGGATATAGTAAACTTGCTAATTGTAAATAATATCACCCCAGTGCTTAGTATTTGAAATGAATGAGACAGAGAGACAATTCTACCTCTCTTACCAGCTTCTAAACTGAGACCAGATAAAATCTGTTTGGATTAGGTGTTTTGTTCTGGGGAATGCAGAATGTATCCTTCACACTTCAAGATTATCAAGATTATTTGTGTAGCCTGGTGGTAATTTAAATATAAACTCATGCTTTCTGGTTAAGGAAATTGGCATAGGAGACTGCATACCAATTTTCATGATGGATTTAAAAGACCATGTTCACATGTGTCAGGACTATGGGTAAAGATTTTGCTACTGTTCCATTAGGCAGGGCCAGCTTCTCTCTTTTTTTTTTTTTTTTAAACTTATTTAAACTCTAGGTAACATACAGTGTAGTGTTGGTTTCAGCAGTAGAACCCAGTGATTAATCACAACACCCAGTGCTCATCCCAACAAGTGCCCTCCTTAATGCCCATCCCCCAGCAACCTTCCCCTCCAGCAACCCTCAGTTCTATTGTGTTTCTTAAATTCCACATATGAATGAAATCCCAGGATATTTGTCTTTCTCTGCCTGACTTATTTCGCCCAAAAAACAAAAAATAATCCAGTGAAGAAATGGGCAGAAGACATGGATGGACACTTCCAAAGACGACATCCAGCTGGCCAACAGACGTGAAAAGATGCTCAACATCACTCATCAGGGAAATACAATGCTCACTCTCTTCTGACAGGTAGAACTATGTACAGAGCTTCTGGAGTAAGGTAGGAGAAAATCAGCTTGTAGTGAAAGAAACACATCTATCCGGTTTTTCTGGGCGGTTGCACAGGAGCAACCTCTAGATTCCTTTCAGTTTCAGATTTTGTCTTCATTACCATTGGTGAGGATTTTTCTTTTCTCCCCCTTATGTCATCAAAACCACAAAACTTGTTCTGCTTTGTGTCCTGCCCATAATGATTAAATGAGATCATGGAGGGAAAGGGATTTATTAACAGCACATTGTTTTTTTTTCAGATATAAAATGTTAATGTATTGTGATTACATTACTTACTCTTAAACCTTAAGACCTTAATGACCTCTCCGTGGTAAATATTGGGCTAACTTTTATTTTTTTATTTTTTTTAAAGTTTTTTTTTTTAAATTTTTATTTCTAGGAGAGAGAGACAGACAGCGTGAGCAGGAGAGGGTCACAGAGAGAGGGAGTCACAGACTGAAACAGGCTCCAGGCTCTGAGCTGGCAGTCAGCACAGAGCCCGACGCGGGGCTCGAACCCGCCAACCGCGAGATCATGACCTAAGCGAAAGTCGGTCGCTTAACCGACTAAGCCACCCAGATGCCCCAATATCGGGCTAACTTTTAAACTAGTGCCAGTATGTGGAAAGGTTTGGGGCGGTAATCAGCAAGTAGGATGTCACAAGATGGTTGCTTGTTTAATATTTGGGAAAATAAATGACATTTTGATATTTTAATCCATTCAACAAATATTTATGGAACCCCTGTTTTGTGCATAGCACTGAAAGCCCTGGGGGATGAGCTCCCTGTTGAGATCTCCTTGGCTGTGGGACTGCCAGGCACTTGGCCCTGGTGGAGTCTGTGGCAGGACAGGTTGCATAAGGTTCATAGGACAGACTGCTTCTTCTTCTATCTTTATTAATTTTAGAGAGGGAGAGTGCACACGTGCAAGCAGGGGAAGAGCAGAGAGAGGGAGACACAGAATCTGAAGCAGGCTCCAGGCTCAGAGCTGTCACCACACAGCCCAGCGCTGGGCTTGAACCCAACACTGACCACGAGATCATGACCTGAGCTGAAGTCAGATGCTTAACTGAGCCACCCAGGCGCCCCAAGAGGAAACAGCTTCTGAGGTGCTCCTTGGCTTTCTGCTAGGTCTCTCATCTTCTGTGTTTTTGTTTTCTTGTGAAGTAAAATGCAAAGTTAGACTTGAAAATATGACAACTAAAAATGCTTGATTAGTCATGGCTAATTGTCAACCAGTGATCACTGCATTTACATATTGTGTTTGGAATTTAAGGCCAGGGTCCTAGACTTCTTGTAGAGATCAGTGAACCCGGCCCTAATTTTTTGGTCATAGGCTGTCGCTGCCATTATAAAGATCTGTGTGTCAGTGGGGATGATTGAGTGAGAAGGTAGACTGGTCAGCACCAGTTCCGTCACCATTTACAGAATAAAAGCCGACCAAGAACAGGAAATCCGAGGTGCTTCAAAGAAAAGAGCCTATAGGTACTAGTAAGTTGTAAATGTGCCCATTTGAAAAAAGGCCTGAAGGTACATTGGGATTTTATCTGGTGTTCCATTATCTTTAAAGTCTGCAGTTTTTTTTTTTTTTTTTTTTTAACTCAGAAGGACTCAACATAAGTTATATGTTCAGACTGTGGTCAGATGGACTGTAAAATACAGGCCAAACGTTGTTTAGCCCTAACTGTAATTGGATTAGTCATGTAAATATTTTATTAATCATAAGATTAAAATAATGCAAATGCAGATTAACCATCTGGAGTTGTCATTGCAGAAATGGTTGAAGAATGGTACATCTGTACCATTAAGCAGGAACTCTGATGTAGAGGCGTTAGCTCTGGCTCTGATTCTGAGATTCTCTTGCTGCAGTCTTTTTTTTTTTTTTTTCCCTTGAGAGAGACCTTGCGAGTGGAGGAGGGGCAGAGAAAGAGCTGGGAGAGAATCCCACGAAGGCTCTGCCCTGACAGCGCAAAGCCCAATGCAGGGCTCGAACCCACAAAGTGGGGACATCATGACCTGAGCCAAAACTGGGAGCTAGATGCTTTCATAGACTGCCACCCAGACACCCCCATTACTGCAGTGTTAAGTTGTGAAAAAGGACTCCTAGGAAAAGATCCATGGGGTTGGGAGGAGTTAAGTGTGAGTTATGAGGGTAAATCAGTTAACATTTACTGAGTACTTCCTGTGTGCCGGGCAGTGTTGTAAGTGCTTTCCTGAGTAAAGGCATTAAAAGGAGGCTCAGTTGAAAGGTGGTGTTTCCCCAGGTTCACACAGCTAGCAAGTAATGGAGCTGGGATTGGGGCCTTCCTCCCAGTGTGGTGGTAAAGCTGTTGGGAGATGGTTGAAATGTTTACCATGTTTTTCAAGTACACAGTGCTGCTTAAGTAAAGGGCAAAACGCCAGGGGCCTTGAGGCTCTTGTTCTGCAGGACTTGGCCCTTGTAAATGGACTGTTAAGGAGAAGGCTGTATAGAAAGAACTGTACTGTGGGGGGCACCTGGGGAGCTCGTTCGAGGATCTGGTTCTTCATTTCGGCTCAGGTCTTGACGTCCTGATCCCCATTCGTGGGATGGGGCCCCTGCAGCATCAGGATCTGTGTTGACAGCTCGGAGCCTGTTTTGGATTCTACCTCCCTCCCTCCCTCTTCCCCCCGCCCCTCTGCTTACACATGTGTTCTGTTTCTCAAAATAAATATTAAAAATGTGTCCTGAGCTTCCTGCCCCATAGTCTGGTCACTGAGGTGACCTTTAGCATCTAAGGTTTCATTAAGTGACCACAAATGGATTTCTGGACAGCCCCGTTAGCCCCCTACTGTCACTTCAGGGGCACCTTCACTGAGATGGAGGATGCATTTGTCCATGTATCTGAGGCCTGCTCTGCCTCCTAACAAGTGCTGCCTGGGAAGGGAGGCTGTCCCCAGCAGACCCTGGGCTCCAAGTAGCCTCTCGCTTACAGAATGTATTTGTTTTGTTTGGTGTTTTTAAGAATTTGTTTCTGAGGTAGACTGGAAAGATGGAAAGATTCTTTGCGAAGTTCTGGTAGTGGTGTCACGGAGAACAAAAACCGTTTTTTCTGGTAACATCTCACAAATGAACGATGCACTTCTGTTCTCAAGCCCACAGCCCCCTTTCCTTATGCTGCGGCTCTCCCCCTGGCATCTCCCCAAATGCTTCAAGCGTTTGGATGAGTTTAGGAAGTTCCATTCTTGTCAGCCTTCAAGTGTCTGCAAAGTGAGCACAGTGACTTCTTGCAGGGCTGCCTTCAAGGGCGAGTGGCCATGGGGGACTATGTTTAGAAGGGCCCCGCGTTTAGTTTAATGCTCTGTGGTTACTGTCTTAATTTTTGATCCTTTGCAAACCTTTTCACTTTGCACCGGGCCTCACAAATTAGGTAGCCAGTTCTGACATCGAGCGCTAAAGATGATGTGTGACTAGGCCTTGCGTGGCCCAGGGTGATGGTTATCATCTGTCACCCGCATCAGGGCAGGGTCTCTGACCAGCTTGCTGACCACCAAAATCAAAGAGGGGACTATGGACTAAGTGTGGTGCAGAGTGTTTCACTCTTGTCACCTAACTTCATCCTTCCGTCAATCGTGTTAATCAGATGCCACCATCTTACAAAACATTGTTTTAGAAAAGGCGCTTGAGGTTCAGGGCGGTGGTACATTGGCCAGTGGAGTGTTAGGGTGGGGATGTGAGCCTGGCTTGGAGGATTCCAAGCCCAGGCCTAGAAGCCCTTAGTACCGCCTGCCTAATAGCTGAGAGGATGAGTGAGTGAGCGAGGCAGCATGAATCCTAGACCCCATGCTGGCAGTTGAGGGGGTCACTTGACTGTGGTCACTTGGTTTCTTGGGAGCACCCTTCCCAGGAATTCAGGGGCCGCCCAGTTCCTGCTGGGGCAACTGCCTGAGTTTGTGCCTTCAGGTGACAAGGCCTTCATTTGTTTACCTACTTTCCTCCACTGTTTTGCATAAAGGTTGGTGTTGTGCTTTTTGGCTCCCAGCCAAACACACCTCTGTGGTTTTTTGAGTGGAACAGTTTTGAAAGGACAGTCTGGTTATCAGTTCCTCTGTACCTAGATTTGCTGCGCACTGTTCTGACCTCTGGACTGCTTCTCTCCGGGTTGAGGACTTCCCTCCTAGTAATTGTGTCCGTGTCTCCCCAAGAAGGATTCCTGTGGGATTTTTCAGCAGTGTAGCTGCTTCTCTGACCTCTTGAGAAAGTGGATGACCGTCTAGAGTCTTCCCAGGACCCTTGATGGAGGCACAGAAGGACCATACCTGTTCTAATTACACCCCTGCTCATGGTGTCAGGAACTAAAACAAAATACAACCTTTCAGAGTCTTACTTTTAAAACAAATATTCTGAGTACAAGTGTTCAGAAAAGCACAGAAAATAATAAAGCCTATTTCTGTGTACCTACCTCCCTGATTAACAGTTGTTCCCATCTTGCCATTTTAACTTCAAAACTCTGCTTTAAAAAAACAAAACACTCTAAGGCTAGAGCTAAAGCTTGCTGCTCCCCCTTCCTTTGTGCTGAAGTTCGTGGGTATCCTTCTCAGGCATTCTGTTTTTATCCTCTTGTATGTTTGCATGTATTTACAAAGAATATAATAACAGTGTGGTAAATAGAATTTTACAGAAATGGTAACATACTGCTCGTTTTGAAACGTGTTTTCTGTTTCGGGGATCAGTGAATGCTGCTTGTATGTATCGGTAGATACTTGTTTTTTCATATTTCTGGTTTGGATATTACCATTTATGTTTCCATACGTAGAGATCTCATTTGGATTTTGTGAGAAGCTCGGAGAATTGGTATTGGTTTTGAGGTGTGATTTGTACATGTTTGCTTGTTAGTATTACACAGTAAATCCTATAAATCTCATTTGCACTTCAATATTAGGATTCCTGTCTTAGAATTGATAGTCATTTTGTCATCCTATTAATATATGTATACCTACATACGCATATTTATTCTTGCCTATGCAAGGACGGAGATTACTTTGGTAATTGTATTTATTAAGTAAATGGAAATTTGGAAAGCACAATGGGGGAAAAATCGTAATCCAGTAACCCACAAAGAAGCAGTTAACGTTTTCAACCCTGCATCATAATGAAGAGTTTTATAACCTGCTTTTTACATCTATGAATATTTAAAATTTAGATGTCTCTTCATTGATTTTTTTCTGCACTATATACTGACCATAGTTCTAACTAATCACCTTTCCATTGAATATTTTATGTTCCAATTTGGGCTGTTATAAATAACACTGAACTGAATATTCTGCACAAATTCCTGGATATTCTATGCTAGTGTATTGTAAGGAGTCGTAGTTCTGTGGCATTTAAATGCATCTTAGTATAAAAAGGGGTTTCAGTGCAGAGGAAGTTTAAAAACTGGGACAAAGTTAAACAAGTGTCTTTATTGTACAGCCTTTAATATGTGGATGTACATGGTGAATCTCTAAAAGGGATTGCTACATACGGTGTTTCTAATCTGAGGTATTTTTGTTTTATGATCAAGTTCTAGAAGTAGATTTGTAGGGTCAAAAGTTACGTGCGTTTTAAAGCTCTTGACCTTGATTCAATAAGTTAATATTTGTAATGTACTTAGAACAGCGCCTATTTATAATCAGCCAGTGTTTAAGTCAAAGCGAAGTAATAAAGTTTGTGATCATGATGATGATTAATATTTATAATTCACTCTCAGATTCTGCAGGAAGTACTTAATCTGGGATTCTACTGTTCCATTAGAGCTTTCTACAACCCTGACAGGTGTAGGAATGTTTATTCCTGTCTTGTGGTTGAAGAAACCGAGGAGCAGGAGGAGTGGAGTAATCACAATTGTGTGGTTGCTATACGGGTTGGTGACATGTCTGTAATCTTAAACTGTACCCATCATTGTGGCAGAGAAGAAAAGAACTTCGAAGTTCTGTATTGGATTCCTGTGTACTCCTCCTGCTACTGATGTGATCTAAGGGATTTTTTCCAAATATCAATCCATAGCAAAATCAGGAAAGTGTTGCCAAGTAATTGTAAATTTACAGACCTAAGTTTGCAATATTGTCCCAACTTTTTGTAGATAATAGAATCTACAGTCTAATCTAAAATGATAGTGAATGAAAGTATCTCTCTCAAAATGTAATTACCTAGCAGAATAAAAAGAGGACATTCCTATATTCTCCAGTTCTTGTATGAATGTAGTATATATTTAGAATGTACTTCTTTCTAAAACCCCAAATACTGGGAACCTGATCTATGACAAATCACTCCAAGCCGCAGTTGTTTTCTCCTTTGCAAGATTCAGACAGCATCAGAGCTTCCCTCTGTGATAAAAACATAATAAAACTGAAGTTCTTTTAAAAAATTCTACTAGAGTTTTCTAAACTGATAAGTATGAGTACATAGGACTCAGTGTAATGGCATCGATTTGGGAGAGGGGGTGGACAAGTGTAGATCAAATGAGCCTCTCTGTATGTCCTTGATTTCCCCCACCTCCTGCCCCACATCAGTGACAACTTGGAGATTTTTCTTCAAAACTGGGTGTACAGTTCTTGTTGCATTAACTAAACATGGCGTAGGAACACATCCTTTCATGTATACTTTAAGAGCTGGATATCAAAAAGTTGTCCTTGACCTTGGATAAAACCTACTTCTTGGTCTCTTTTGCAAAAAGAAAGTCCCAAAAAGAATGCTTATTTTTTTAACTATCTTTTTTTTAATTCCCTACTTCCCTCCTGTTCTGATTCAGATTTTTTAAAACCCCAATTATGACTAGTAAAAATCTTATTTATAAAACTTAAGGCTTTTTTGAGGGTTGAATGAGATAACGAATATATTATACTACTTGAACATAGGTGCGTACCAGCTTTATAGAATACCTTTTTCCTAATGTTCATTCACTCAGTATTGATTTTCTTAAATTTTTAGCATTTATTTTTGAGAGCGAGACCCTGACCGACCGACCACAAGTGGGGGAGGGGCAGAGAGGGAGACAGAATGCGAAGCAGGCTCCCGGATCCGAGCTGTCAACACAGAACCCAATGTGGGGCTAGAACCCACAAACTGAGATCACGACCCAAGCCGAAGTTAGAGGCTTAACCCACTGAGACACCTAGGCACTCCCATTCACTCAGTTTTAATTGTGCACTTTTAGTGATATCTCAAGCTTAGATAAATGTATATGTACCTGCATCTTATCACCCCCAAATAGAGATGTGAAGCATTTCCAGTACTACAGAGGCTCTCTCTCTCTATATATATTTTTTAATCTTTATTAGAGAGGGAGGCACAGAATCTGAAGCAGGCTCCAGGCTCTGAGCTGTCAGCACAAAGCCCGATGCGGGGCTCGAACCCCACCAACTGTGAGATCATGACCTGAGCTAAAACTGGACGCCTAACCAACTGAGCCACCCAGGTGCCCCTACAGAGGCTCTCTTGTGTCCCTTCCCAGGTAGTACTGACATAGATTAGTTTTACCTGATTTTGAACTTGACATAGATGGAGTCAAAATCTGCTTAAGATTTCTTTCAGCGTGCCTGCAATTCATCCTGCTTGCATTAATCAGCAATTTATTCTTTTGATGCAGTGTGATTATGAGTATCTGTTGGGCATTTAGACCATTCTTAGTCTGAGGATATTTGGAATCTGGTACAAATATTCTAGCACGTATTTTTTGTGGAAATCGTTCTTTTGGGTATGGTGGAATTTCAAGCTCATTGGGTGTATGTATGTTCAGGTTTACTAAATAGTGCAAAAACACTTTTCCAAAGTGGTTGTACCAATTAGATTTCTACCAGCATAAGAGTTCCGGCTATTTTATGTCTTCACCTAGACTTCTGGTATTGTCTACCCGTTCTGATGGCTGTGTACCCCAAAGAAAAAGTTGTCCAAAGCTGCTTTTTTTTTTTTTTTTTTTTTTTTTTTTAATTTGGAGAAGTTCCTGGCCATATTCTGAAATTCCTGCACCACTCGGCTATGTGGTTCACTTAAATGCTGACCTGCTGAAGTGGTATCATGGGAGTTAATTGAGCTGGTTTTGTTCAACGGCTTTGCCACCAACCAGATATGGAGGTTTGGGCTAACCAGTCAGTCTCATTAACTTGTTTATTCATCTATAAAAAGATGGGATTAATTAGGTGACCTCAAATGTTTATTTCATTTCAAAATTTTTTAGTCCTTCTGTTTCCTTCCTGGGATAGCTATCTCTCTCCCATTCTTCTAATTTTACTTCTTAAGTGATAAGTTACATCAAGACAACGCTATCAGTCAGTCACTCAGCTCCAGTTTTTATGGGCCTTTGATGTTCTGATGTGGTCCTAGCACCAGGGATAGACCTGTGAATGAGACATTGGCCTGTCATCAGGGAACTTCCTCTCTTGGAGACGAAAATTAAGCAATTACATTTTGGAGTGGCATATTCCACTTAGAGGTGAAATAAAGATAACTGAGGGAGCATATCAAAGGAAACTTGAGGGCCCAGAAGAGCTTCCCATAGGAGTAATTTTTAGTCTACAGTGTTGAAGTCAAGTTGGCCCAGTGACAGGCAGGGCCAGGCAGAAGGAACAGCCTGTGCACTGACTTGGGGGTAAGTAATCTCATCCCTTCAGGGAGCTCCCAGGGCTCAGTGTGGCGGGAGCAGAAGTTTCACATGAACCTGCAGAGCCCAGCTGGAGTCCCCTCATGGGAACCTTCAAAGTCTCCTGAAGTGACCTGGTCAGATCTTGCTGCACTGTAAAGGATAAGAAAGGGAGGCCAGACCGGAGCAAGAAGACTAGTTACGAAGATGCCATCCTAATCTGGGAATGAAACCAGGGATTTACAACCAGGTAGGAGGAGGAGGGTTGCACAAATGTAGATGCTTCTAAAAAGTGTGAGAATTTTGTAATTAGATGTAAAAGATGAGAACAAAGACTTTAGGGATATTCCTTAGGTTTTTGGTTTGAGCACTGTTCTGGTTTGTTAGTGAGCTAACAAACTCACTGGGGTCACTTCAAGTCTTCGTAAACCTGTCTGGCATTGGGGTTGGGAATGCCCAAGTAGCTGGGTGCTGGGAGACTATGGACCCCTGGGCCATCTCTCTTCATGTGGTCTTCTTACATGATATGAGGGCGACAATTCTTCTCATATCCAGGCTGAAGACTCCCAGAGCAAATGTACCAAGAGGAACTGGCAGAACTTGAACTCTGGTCTGGTTAACATCTGACCTCCTGGTCTTCACTATTTAGATGATACCTGAAGCCACAGCCATGAAGAAGCTCGTCCAGGGAGGATTATGTAGAGTGCGAAGAGGAGAATCCCGGGGAAGCCCCATACCCCAGTTAATGCTGGCACATAGCAGGCATTCTTTCTTTCTTTCTTTCTTTCTTTCTTTTTTTTTTTCTTCTTCGTGGGATCAGAAAAAAGGAAAGGAACCAGAAAAGGAGGCTGAGGGAGAACTAGAAGGTTGAAAGGAAGCCTGGGGAGTGTGGAATCAATCAGGCTGAGAAGGGAGACTTTCTAGAAGTGACCAATGATGTGCAGTGTTGCCAGAGATCACAGAAATAAGGACTGAAGAGTGGCCACTGGATTTGTGTCCGGGGTGACCTGAGCCAGGGCGCGCTCAGGCCTAGCGGGAGGTCAGGAAAGAACACTCCTGCAGTTAAGCCTGTCGAGGAATTGTACCGTGAAAGGGCAGAGGCCAGAGTGGGAACTGGAGGGGTGGCTTTCCTCTTTACGTGGCACCCAACTTGAGATGGCTAAATGATGATGAAGTAGAATAGGTCAGTTTGCTGCTGGTGACTGAAATATGATGGGGTTGGGGCTTGAGCTGAGTGGGCTTAAAGCTTCAGTGAAGTACGAGGGGGAGTGATGACCAGGGATCTCGAAATGTTTGTTGCTGCAGACTGTTGATGTCGGAAGCCGTGACTGAAGGACACTAATCTGTGGGGTGGTGGAATTGTTTTCTTCCATTCTCTAAACCTGTTTGGGTGTAGGTTTCAAGAGGTAGGTACTTAGATTAGTAGGGGTTAGGATTTTTCCAGTGTGGGTCAATGGGTGGATAAGGGGATAGAGGAATTTAGGATTATGGCAATACAGTGGTTGAAGCCATGGACCGTGAGCTGAGTTACTGGAAGGGCACACAGGGAAGTAAAGGAGGTGCAAGGAACTGGTACCTTGAGGCTGCATAATGTGTCATTGGGAGTAACTGTTCAGAAAACTGGAAGGAGTTCAATGTGGTCAGACAAAAGGGCCTATGAACTTAAGATCGCTGACGTAGACAACCCTTCTCTGAGGGGAAGCTCCAGTGTGGCTGTGGTTGGTCAGCTGCAGAAAAGAAGGAAGGGTTTGGGGAAGAAGAAAGACCGCCATGCTGTTGGATGGAGTATGCTCCCAGATGGCCAGGAATGTGGCAGGACTCCCAAGCAAGAGGCTGACCAAGTTTCAGAAAATGCTCAGCGAATGAAGTGAAGGTCCCTCAATGTCCTTGACAATGAATGGTAGAGAGTGCTAGATAGAACTCCTCATTCTGAGTGTTAAGGAGCAGGACTGATCTGGAGATCCTTGAGGATCCCAAAGGAATCGAGTCGGGCCGCACGGTGGAGGGGACGTTTCACAAAGCTCTTGTGGGTGGAGAGGAGTTTCATGGTTTAGAGCTGCTGATCCTACCACTTTAACAGCCAGGTCCAGCTGCCTGGCTCCAGCGCCTTCACTGGATCTTCGGCAAGTTCCTTCTCAGTACTTTGCTTTATTCATTTTGTAAAGTAGAGGATAGTAAGAGTAACTCCTCTCGGGTTTGGTGAGGATTAACTGAAATGAGGTGTTCTAGAACAGTGCAGACACCCCTACTCCGATGCTTCCTCTTATTTCTCTTCCCAGCAGAAGATACCTGCCAATATCAACACTGAGGGCTATTTTTTTTAATTGAAGTATAATTGGCATCTAATCTTATGTTTGTTACAGGTGTACAGCACGATCATTCAGTAACCGTATAAACTGCAAAATGAAACTACAATGAGTCTAGTTAACATTCTTTACCGTACATAGTTATATTTCTTGTGATAACTTTTTAGATCTATAATCTTTCATATAGGCAATACAGTGTCATCAACTAAAGTCCTCCTGCTGTACATTCATTCCTGGGACTTTTTTTATGTTTGTTTTTCAGAGAGAGAGAGAGAGACAGACAGACAGACAGGGGAGGAGGGGGGGTGGGGAGAGAGACAGAATCTGAAGCAGGCTCCAGGCTCTGAGCTGTCAGCACAGAGCCTGATGCAGGGCTGTCACTCACAAATGGTAAGATCGTGACCTGAGTTGAAGTTGGACTCTTAACTTGACTGAGCCACCCAGGTGCTCCAGGACTTTTTATAACCAAGTTTGTATCTTTTGACTCCTTTTGACCCATTTTTGCCACCATCCAAACCCTACTTCTGGCAACCCCCATTCTCTTCTATGTATCTGCGAGCTTGTTTTGCCTTTTTTGAGTCCGCATAAGTGAGCTCCTACCATGGTTTTCTGACTTCCTTCACTAAGTGCCTGCCAACTTTTGAAGGTGTTCTGCTTTTTCTGTGAGGTAGATACTTCTATCAGCTCCATTCTTCAGATGTTAAAATGGAGACTTGGAAAGGTTAATCAACTTACAGAAATGCATTGTGGCTGATGGCTCCCTGGAAACGCTGGAGAGGAGGGACTAGCGTGAGCCTGGCTTGTTGGAGTGAAGGCACAGCGCAGCGTGGGGTAAGGGTAACTGTGGTGGGAGAGACGATGGAATTGGACAGGTGCATTTCCCCCCCCCAAAACTAGACCCAGCAGTTCTCTGGTTAGGGGAAGTTAAGTCCAAGCTAGTTGTGCTATGAGGCACTCCTAGTTCAGATAAATAAACCCATAGCTCAGTTACTTAAGACCCTCTGCCTGTGATTCTCTGCTAAGAGGTGTTGAGCTTCCGAGGGAGGAGACTGGACTCTCAAGACTCGGTTGCTGTATCTATCACACAAACCACATCTCCTTGGGGGACTCCCAGGCTTGGGGGACTCCCAGGCTTGGGGGACTCCCAGGCTTGGGGTCCCTGCCGACACCAGACTCCCAGGGCAGAGAACTGGTGGTTTGAACATGGAGTCTAGAAGCTGTTGAAGATGGCCCAGGCTGAGACCTTTCAACGGGACTGAAAGCTAATCTCGGGCAGCTTGCAGGGCCAGGAGCTTTTCCTAAGACAACCTGGGAAGTTAGGGTGCACGTGCTGTGTCTGGGGCTATTGCACAGTAATCCGGATGTTTTGTTAATAAAGCCGCTATGGCCTGTGTGATCCTGACTTCTACCTGTTGAAAATGATCAGAGCAAAGATCACAGAAATAGTTTTGGGTTGGAGAGTTGCCGTTTTCCCTCCTCCTCTCCTTTAAGTCCTTCTTCCAGCCCTTCACTACCAAAACTGAATGGAGTCTCCTTCCAGGGATGCTCTTGGTGCTGCCTTAGACAGTTGCACATAGTGGACACTGCAGAGGTGAGTGGACGAGGGAGCAAGCGTGGCTGGAATCTGGCTCCTGCTCAGCTGGCTAAGGTACCCGCTGTGCACTGGCCCTGTCGTGCTAATGGGCCGGCTGTGGCCCCGCCTCCGGCCTCTGTTCCTGGATCTGTTACAGGACAGAGCACGGTGTGTCACAGTGCAGGGCCTGGCTGTATATTTCCAGAGGCTGGCACAGGTACACGAGACCGCTGTGAAGTTAGTAGTTGGACTGAAAGGCTGCACAGAGAATGGTTAAGGGCAGGGACCTTGGAGCCACACTGCCTGCAGTTGCATCTTGGTTGTCACTTACCTGCTGTGCAGCCTCTGTGCCTCAGGTTCCTCATGCACAAAATGGGCATAATCCCAGTACTTGCATCGGGCTTGGGTGAGAATGTAGCAGGCATTGAAAACGGTCTTGTATCTTAAGCACTGGTAAAGTGCTGTTTAAGAACTGCTGCTCTGCTGGACCTGGGCTGGAACTTTCTATATGAAGCAAGGAAAAAAATTCTAGTCAATCGCATTCGTTTTTCCAATGCCAGCATTTCAAAAATCTTCCTGGCTCCGCCGAATAAACAAAGTACTGAGTAACTGGGTTAAAGAGCTTGCAGCCACTTGTTCTCTAAGTGGCAGCTATTTCTGATTTGCAAGGGTGGCAGGTCCTGGCGTGACCCATGGTAGCCTGTACCTCTTTAGCTGTGCTCAGAGATGCGACCCAAGCTTGTCTGAAGGAGATGACCCCCTTTCAACTTGGCAGGCACGTTTTCTGAGGTCCTCTTCTAGAATTTGGTTTTTGTTGATTCCAACAAAAAGGGAGAATTCCAGACAGTTTGACTTTCTGCTTTGGAGCACTGCTTGCCTAGCATGTGATTGCTTGGCCACCTCTCTTATCCCCCCTTCCCTTAGAAAGGTTTCCTGAGATGCCGTGTGTTGTAGAGGACTGGGCTGATTTATTGGATGCTGCTGCAGTTCTTTTTCATCTCGAATTTTTTTTTTTTTTTTTGAATGCAGTTGGTTCTTTTTTCAAGTCTCTGCTGAGTGTAGAAAACCTCTTGGGATTGTTGAATTTCTGTTCTATTCTGTATAGAAACGTTGTACATCTATATAGTTCATCAATGGAATTTCTTAGTGCAACATACATTTCCCTGTGATTTGTTGGGTTTTCAAGATGTTGTTTTAAAGACTGGGTCCTATAGATAGGATTATTTGATCATTCTTGGGTTTCCTTTGCATTTCCTGACATTTTCAGGACTGCTACTGACCTGACCATGAGTTGTGGGCAGGATTACTCCTTGAGCCTGAGGTGGAACTTTTCTCTGTAGACTCAGGCTGACATTTTTCTATAGCCTCAATGTGTAGGCGATAGATTCCTGTGCTAGAGAAGTTTTAGTTTCCCAAATATATTTTGATTTGGGGAGAAGGCCTTACTCTTTTGGTTATCTTTGGAAACACTCATAGATGAATAATTTCCATTTTGCTTCGTGCTTATAGTTTTTCATAATTATGTGAGCTTAATATTCTTGAATTGTTGCAAAAACACCGACTTGGAATCAGAAATTTTACTATGTCAAGAATAGATCTTCAGTTGCTAATTTTAAAACTCTTCAAATCAGATTCTTTGTTACATAGGAGAATACAACTGTAATGAAACAAGTTGCTAAAAAAATTACAATTAGAGCTGTGTGGGAAGTGATGCATATTTTAATTATTCAAATATCTTAAACAACATAAAAATGCATGATTATGAAGAAATGATGAAGGATCAAGATCTCCCACTCACAGATAGTTTGATTCTCTCGTCGGTTTTATTTTACTTTTTCTTATTTTAAAGTTTTATTTCTAGTTAACATACAGTATGATAGTAGTTTCAGTAGTATAATTCAGTGACACATCACTTACATATAACACCCAGTGCTCCTCTCCTCTGTTTAAAAGCAGTTCTCTTCCATTTCCCGAATCTAGAGTGCTGAGTTCATCTCAATTGCTTAATAAAGATTTATCCCAGTTGCTTTATATTATTGAAGTGAGTGATATTAAAACAGCAAATAATGAATGTTCTAAGAGTGGGTGTGGGTAGCTTTTTCCTAGGTATTCAAAATTAACAGGGGCTTTTACAAAACATTTAATCAGTGTTCATTTGCTTGAAATGGAACGGTGACTTCACATCCTGGATTTGAATTCAGGTGCACAGCCCTGTATTCAAATACAGAGCTACAGCAAGAAAGGGATCTGTTAGGTTTTAAAATATTCCATGAAGGGGGCACCTGGGGGGGGGGGGGCTCAGTCAGTTGAGTGTTTGACTTTGGCTTGGGTCATGATCTCCTGGTTTGTGAGTTTGAGACCCGCATCGGGCTTGCTTGCTGTTGTCCGTGAGGAGGCTGCTTCAGATCCTCTGTCCCTTCTCTTCCCCGCCCCCCCACCCCACCCCAAGAAAGATAATCCTTCAAGGATACACTAGTTTTGGGAGAAGAAAAACCCTATGCTCCTTTCCTGACAGTCTCTTCCCTTCTATCTAACATTCCTCACTCCAGTGCTTATTGGGACTTAATGTTTGGTAGGTACTTGGGCATCATAGGCACACAGGAATAACTCTATCTACTGAACTATATAGCCTGAAACATCAGCTATGCTACAGTTCTTTGCTTGTGGGGAAAGCACTGGTTGGTGGGGTAGAACAGGGTGGACAAAGTTTTTCTGTAAAGGGCCAGCTAGTAAATTTGACTTTGCGGGCTATACCATCTGTGTCTTAACTATTCAACTCTGCTATGGCAGCACTAAAAAAGCCAGAGATCATACATAAATGGTGGTATGTGGCCATGATCCAATGAAGTTCTAGTTACAAAAACAGGCAGTAGGCCAGATACAGCCCATAGATTATAGTTTGCCTACATCTGGGCTAGTAAAATAAGATTTACCTCCTTGAAGGGAGGTAGTATTTTATGATAGATTTTCATTGGCCTCAGAATTCTGGTTTCTGTACTTGCAGGATACCTTTGGATGGAGACCATACGATCAGTGGCTCCACTGATTTGAAGGATATAAACCATATCCTGTGCATCTTCAGAGGCAGGCTATAATAGGGTCAGAGTTCATAGGAAGTCAGGTATTGGTTCAGGGTGAGGAACTTTCTTATAATGTTTACTCTTGTCATGAATGAGAAAAGACCAAGCAGAAGCTGCTTCCCAGCTGTTCAGGACATTATAGAAGAGGCTCTTGCATTGAGTGAGAAGGTAAAGTAGACGCAAGATTTTTCGATGTTTCCCCTACTTGTTCTAATGTGAGCCCATCACTCTGCTTTGCCATGAATTATTTAAAAATCATTGTGGTGTAGGGGAGGATTTCAGAGGTTTCTTTTTGCTTAAACAGTGTTTTACTTATAGTAGATCAGTGAGGACAATGAAGCTGTTTTTGATAAACATAAAACTGAATTTAGATTTAGATGATTTTAACTTTGATCCCTTTAGATGGATGAGAACCGAAGGGTCATTTCCAAGTTCATTTGGTGCTACATTCGTTTGTGATCTTACGGGAAAATAGGATTGTAATGGAATCCTGATTGCAAAGGTTGCAGATCTTAAAGTAGCTTCATCTTAATAATGAGGCAAAATATAGGTTTTATTCTGAGGCTTGACTCTCCCCCCTCCCCCCCAAACCCCATTACCCTGACAACACAGGGGTGGGAGATGGGGTGTTAACTGTAAAAGTTCATGTACAGTACATTTGAGTATGTTTTTTTTTTTTCAATCTCTAATAAAAATTCTATTCTCTTCACAAAAATAGTTTTTAAATATCCAGCTGCCTCTTTGGAACCCTGCCAGGGGTCTAGTTTGAAAACCACTGTTTTAGAATCAGACCGAGGGGGAAATCGAAGTTTGTCTCCTAGCAGTCATGTGCTTGTTACTAATTGTTTCATCTGATAGGCCTAGGAATATCCCCATTGCTCTAGTTGTGAGGACTGAGATGACCGTGCAAAACACCCAGAACATTGCAATCTCTTAATGTCATTTTCAGTCACGGTTTTAAATTGTGTGTGGTTCCATATGATTTTCAAAAGTAGGTTTTCCTTTGCCTTTACTAGAAATTTTTAACCATCTTAAAGGAATCCTTGACCAGGAACTCTCCCCTCAGAAATGACCGTTATTCCCCTGAAAGGAGAGGCTTGCCGGAGGCTGTAGCCCACCCTGTTGGGGGTGGTGATTTCTGTCCTCTGGCCTAAGTGAACAGTGGAGTTAGGGGGAGATCAATCCTCCCGGGGCAAAGGGTAGGGGGGCTAAGAGGCTTGCTTATCTACACAATCAGAAACCAGGGCAGGAAGTATACAGACTTGTGACTTTTTTTAATGTCCACTGCCCTGTAAGGATGTGAACAGTAAGGAGATCAGGCTTGTGCCACCAGCAGCCAGACTTTAGGGGACAATGAAGTTGGGGCAGGGATAAAACCTATAAGACAGAAAAAGTAGTGTCCTTTGCAGGGGGCAGGGGGTGGGGAAGGCAAATAGGCCGAGTTCCTGGGGACCAAAAGTAGGTAGCTTCTAGCCACTTGAGCTGGGCACAGGTAACCCTGGGACTTGACAGAAAATCCCAGGTGGTTCCCCAAGCACCTTAATTGGGATCATTATTCTTCAGCAAATGTAAGAAAGTGGTATGTCCATAGAAGTCCTGAATTTGGGGGTATCTGATGCTGAAGAGTGGCCCAAAGAAACTGGTCTTGAAGCCAGGTCCCAGAAGGAAGCTGGCCAGGATCCTGTGGGGCCAGGAGGTTATTCTAGGGAGTTGAGTTTCATTTAAGATTACTCTTAAGACTAATAAGTGGTTTTAAGCCAGAATCAATAGGACCTGATTTGCACGTTGAAATCTTGCGCTGGCTGCAGCATGGGACTGGATCCTACAGAGGCCGGAGGGGTCTGGGGGACCTGTCGGGGAGACTGTCCAGCTGCAGATGTGGACTGCTTGGCCTGGACTTTGGTGAGTTTGAGGGAATGTCTTTTCTTTGCCAAGTACCTGATGCTTGTTTAGTTGATCCAATAAGGTTAGTGGTATTAGTATTCCTTTCTCCTTTCTGAGGACCAGTTATTAAAGTTCAGAGCACTTAAGTTTTCTAAGGTCATGCCCTGAATTATTTGAACACAAGTCTGTCTAAACTCAAAGCTCATGCTTCACTTTCTTCCCTTTCCACAATCAGAAAAAGAGTCCAGATGGTCTAATTCACAAACCAGTAAGCGTTTTGACTCCTTATGATTGGACCACATTCTCCTGTAACAGTTTTTCTGGGCAGTACAGTCATGTTTATAAGTTACTGTGAGGTACTGATTGAGTAAAAGGGCTTGACCACTTGCATATTTTGACGACTTAATGTACATTTGACAGGAGAAGCATCATGTTCAAGGTTAGAGGCTTAAAATAAGCTCAAAGACTGAATCCCTGACAGTAGAAGGGCAGTGCTGAAAGATATTTGTATCCAAAAAAGGAGAATGGGAATGGAGGATAAATCCACATGTTTGAAATATATTTTTCCTTAGGACTTTACATAACGATGTTCCAAAGTGTCTAGTTGGGCAATGCATTGTCACCTGTCATTACAAAATACCATAACCTGTTAATATTGAAGATTAAAATGTGATAATTTTTAAAAAGTTTTTTAATGCTTATTTTTGAGAGAGACAAGAGTATGAACAGGGGAGGGGAAGAGAGACAGAGACAGAGAGAGACACACAGAATCTGAAGCAGGCTTCAGGCTCTGAGCTGTCAACACAGAGCCTGACACGGGGCTAAACTCCCAGACTGAGATCATGATGTGAGCCAAAGTCGAACATCCAACCGACTGAGCCACCCAGGCACCCCTAAAATGTGATAGTTGACTACTAAAACTTAACATAGACCAGAACCTCTTCTGTTTTCACACAGATGGAAATTGCCTGGCTGAACAATGAGGTCTGGCTGAAATGGATGGTGGGTTTTTTATTTTTTGCCTCTGGTGCCAGGCCTTTGGGGGCCATGCTTGGGAGCTAAGCCCTCTGGCCTTAGAACATTTCTTCCTTTGGAAAATCTTGAGCTGGCCTCCTGGGTGACCATGTTTGCAATAAGTCCTACTCCTGGAATGTGAAGACCAGCAGGAAGAGACACCAGGACAACGAAACCAGGCCTGGGTCCAGGGTGTCCTTAGAAGCTGATGGCCGAGCGCATCTTCTGGGACTTCAGTGTCCAGGGCCCCATAGTGCAGGTGCATAGAGGAATTTGTGTGCCTGGAGCACAATAGACCCTCCATTTAAAAATCAAGCACAGGGGCGCCTGGGTGGCCCAGTTGGTTAAGTGGGCAACTGCGGCTCAGGTCCTGATCGCAATGGTTTGTGGGTTCGAGCCCTGTGTCGGGCTCTGTGCTGACAGCTCAGAGCCTGGAGTCTGCTTCAGTTCTGTGTCTCCTTCTCTTTCTGCCGATCCCCCATGCACTATGTGTCTGTCTCTGTCTCTCTCTCTCTCTCTCTCTCTCTCAAAAATGAACATTAAGGGGCGCCTGGGTGGCTTAGTCGGTTAAGCGTCCGACTTTCACTTAGGTCATGATCTCGCGGTTTTGGGTTCGAGCCCTGCGTCGGGCTCTGTGCTGACTGCCAGCTCGGAGCCTGGAGCCTGTTTCAGAGTCTGTGTCTCCCTCTCTCTCTGACCCTCCCCTGCTCACGCTGTCTATCTCACTCTCTCCTAGAAATGAATAAAAATATTTAAAAAAAAATGAACGTTAAAAATTAAAAAAAAAAAAGAAAACCCCGATTTGGAGCTTACTAAGTTTCCTTTTATAACTCTTTTAATCCTCCTGGTATCATCTGAAGTAATACTGTTCTCATCACTTCAGAAATGACAAGATGCAAAGCAGTTAAGTAACCTGCCCAGGGTCCCACAAACAGTAAGCTGTGTGACTAGGATTTGACTCCAAGAAGCCTGTCCCCAAATCTGTATTCCTAATGGCTCCCTAAACTGCTTCTCAAGAATGTCTGTGGACTATTGAGTGTCTGATGCTGTAACTTTTCATGGTAAAAGACTGTCAGCCTATACCAGGGATTTTCAAAGCAAAGTTGTTGAAAGCTTTCCTGTCCTCCCTTATTTTGTCCAGAATATTGTTAGAACTACCACATCTGCTCTCAAAAATAGTGATAGCCCAAAGTCCACTCTGCCTTGCACATTCTACTCTTCCCTTTCTTCATAACACTTACCCTCTAGCTCGGGTAGATCTATTTGCTTCTGGAGGCACGGCCACTAGAGCATAGATCCGGTGAGAGCATGGTCTCTGTGCAGTACTTCAGTCTTCAGCACAGAGGACCCTGCCAGGCACAGAGGTGGTGCTCCATACAAATACATATCTATGTAACCAAGAGTAGTAATCTCTTCATTACACAGCCTTCAACTTGGTTTTCTAAAAATCTGAGCTTTTCTCACGGATCATTATTACTGTGCTGTAGCAGTGAAACCTCCTGGGGAGATGGAATATTAAGGCTCAGCTCTTCCGGTTGCCACTGTATATGGACAATACATTTGAATAAAGTTGATAAAGACTTCTTACCACCTTCAGAAAACAAAACCACACTGCAGGTCTCCCCAGAACCTTCAGTGTTCTTAGAAATCTACTCCTTCCAAATCAGAATTTGGCAGCTTACTGCCATGGACAAGGGGCTGGTGCCTACATTGCGTTTCCGGTGGCCATGTACCTTTTCCCTGGGTATTGCGAGTAGAGGTCTTGTGTTGGGAAAAGCCTTTATGTCTAGGTAGGCTATAGGGTCATGGAGATCTGTCACAAGTGTTATCCATGGTCTGTAAGTGGTACTGCATTCAGCTTTTTAAAATTGGGCTCTGATAGAATATTTAAACCATAATATACTTTTGAACCTGCTTTTCTCTTTGACTTCATTTGTTCATATGTTCTTTCTTTTCTTAATCTTTTTTTTTTTTTTTAACGTTTATTTTTGAGAGACCGAGACAGAGCTTGAGTTGGGTAGGGACAGAGAGAGAGGGAGACCCAGAATCCAAAGCAGGCTCCAGGCACTGAGCTGTCAGCACAGAGCCCGATGTGGGGCTTGAACTCCTGAACCTTGAGACCATGACCTGAGCTGAAGTCAGACGCTTAACTGACTGAGCCACCCAGGTGCCCCTGCATTCATTTGTTCTTAATGATTCAGTGTGGGCCTTCAAGTCCAAAAGATTTGGGGTCAAATCCTAGTTCTGTCACCTATGAACGATTTCCCCATCTCTGCATTGAGGAACATACTAGTGTAAAGTGGAAGGCCTCACACTTCCATTTAACAGTCTTAAGGGACCACTCCTTGTTGAGAATACACTGTCTCTACAACTTACCAGTTAAGATTGGAATTGTTTTGAAAGTAGTGGCTTCGACGGGTAGATGTTCATCTTTTTTCTCAGGCAAGTCCGGAAGTTGTTTGGGCACTACGATGCCTCTGCTCCCTTTGTATGGACTTTTAAGTTCCTAGTTCACTGTGCTGCCAGAGATCGGCCATCACTTCCGCATTCCAGGCTGCAAGATGGAGAAAGTGTGGAAGAGTGTACCTCCCTCTGGAAGACTTCTGATTGTATCTCATGGACCAGAACGTGGTCATATTGCCGTGTGTAGTTGCAAAAGAAGCTGAAGAATGCAATCTTTTTTTCACTTGGAAACCAACTTCTCTGTAGCAATCTTCAGTGATTCTTCCCCTACCTGTGTATCTCTAGGTCTCCTTCTTGAGATTACTAACTGGGTTCTCTGCTTTGTATATCTCTTGTCTGTATAGTTTCTTTGTATTCCTACTTTTGGCTTCCTCATGAATTTAGGTCGCTGTGGTTCTTCATGGTCATGAAGTTACTTAATGGCTTTGCTTTGTGGATTCTCTCCGCTTCACTTCCCTCTGCTAACTGCTTCCTCTTCTTGGTATTTTTCCACTCAGATTTTGGAGAGCATGAATGATTGATCTAGCCTAGTTCTTCCTGCTGGGCCATGCCATGGTTGTTGGCCAACTTAAGGATGGACAGCTGTCTAGTTTCATTGGCTAGTCTAATCTTGGTTTTGAGCGTTTTCATCTGTAGGGGTATGGCAGCAGAGCAAGCTTTACAATACGACAGACTGCTTAAGCCTTGACAAGTGGAACTTCCTCTGGCAGGGAGTTTGAGATAAATCTTAAAAGGATATTCTGTATATTATGAATTTTTGGTAGTATGTAGACAGTAAATACCAATAATAGACTGAGAAGTGATTATTTGAAAATAGGATGTTTAAAGCCTATGCCTCAAATGCTTGCCCATCCTGTGATATTTCATGATTTGCTCCTGTCCCTTTCATCTGGAATAATCTCCTGTGCCTCCCTTTCAACTAGTTGATTCTGAATCTCTGGTCTTTAATGGACTCCTTGCTCCTACTGTGTCTCCTCCCTAAAGCCCTTTGTACATACCTCTTCTGTTGAATACACTTACTTTATATTGCTGTTGTCTGTCTCAGTCTGTTAGATTACTCTCTCCTGCATTAGAAGACCACTGATGCCAAGGTTTGGTCCCCTTAATCTTTGTATGTCTAATACTTACCGAGCAATGCCTGTCCTTATTGATGCTGAACAAGTGTTTGTGTTTTTGTTCATTTTTTGTGTTTTTTTGGATTGAATTCATCCCCACAGACTCCTAAAAAGCGAAGGAATAAACTCTCCAAGGTTAAGTGGTATCAATTTTAATTTTGCAACTTAGAAGGGCATTTTTCTCTTTTCACACATGTTAGAATTTTCAGAAAGAATTGTTCTTACCTTCACCATTGAGCCGAGATCTGCTTCTGTGTGTTTGTTACCTGTGACTTTTAGTGCTATTTACAGAAGTTTGGCTAAAACGTTGTGGTGATGAAATCTCTAAACTTTGATAAGACAATTTTCTGCTTGAGCTAGATTATTTCTGCTAGATGATGTCACCCATCTGGAGTTATTTCTGCTGTGGCTCTTCAAATCTTTGTGATTGAATTTCACAGAAAAATCACATGTGATTATCTTTTTTATTTTTATTTTATTTTGAGTAGGTGAGGGCCATGATTTCTCTTCATGTATTTAAAAATGGTTTTAATGTTTGATTTTTTGAGAGAAGGTGAGCGGGAGATGGGTGGAGGGAGGGAGACACAGATTCTGAAGCAGGCTCCAGGCTCTGTGCAAGCTGTCAGCACAGAGCCTGACGTGGGGCTCGAACTCATGAACTATGACATCATGACCTGAGCCAAAGTTGGATGCTTAACCAACTGAGTCCCCCAGGTGCCCCTGTTAGCTTTACTTTAGATGCAAATACTTCTTTCCAGGCATTATTACCTTCTTTCCCTAGACTGAGGAAGTTATCAAATAGATGCTGAGGAACAAAATCCTCCACATTTTGTAAATAAAACCTCATTTTATTTTGTAAATAAATCTTTATGACTTTCTTTCCCATTTGGCGAAAGTAACTTTTAGAGAGTACTAAGCGAGTTGTTAAAAAAAAAAATTCACTGTTAATGTTTTCAGCAACAACACTCCCAGAAGGAAATACAGGGATCTGAAGTAAGTGCATTCCCAGGCACCTGTCAGTCCGGAGGAGTGACTAGAGCATGCAGACTGACCTGGCCTTTGCTGGGACAGGATTCCACCCACTCAACACCTTGGCACACCCGTGCACCCTGGAATGCACTAGAATGGGTCTTTTTTTGTCCACAGCTCCCCGAATCTTGCATCTTTGCCTCCAGCGCATTTGTTTTGGGATGCTATCAAGAGAACCTGCTAGATCTTTGCTTTCTTTGGCAAGAGATGAGCCAGGTGTGGGGCTCATCCAAAGAGGTATTAACTGCCCTCCCTCCTCCTTTCCTGTTGCCCCATTTCTGATATATGTTACTCCTAGTACTCAGCCACATTGGCTTGGCTAGATTAACCTTCCTCACCTACCTCACACATGGAATTAGAGAGGAGAAAGTAAGGAAACAGGACTATCATCTTTACATCAGGATGAAGAATTACCTAACACAGCAAACTGTTAAAATAACTTTTGGCAAAAGAGAAATAGTGTGTTTTTACACCCCATGGAACCAGAATTTGTTATACCTTGAAATCCTTTTTGAACTGTTGGAGTAAATAACTTTCTGCCATGTTGTTGAAGATTTTTTTTTCTCCTTTATTTTCATGCTCACCTTTGACATTTCTTAGGGAAAACAACAGTAAACTGTAAGTAATCCTATTTCAAATTGAGTGTTCTTTTTCTTGGGGATTACTCAGGTTTTTCTACAGACCTGTCTTAACAGATTCAAACCAATCTGTGACTTGGGTTTTGACAAACATCTTTTGCACTTTTGTCTGATGAGACTGCAAAGATGAGAAGGTTGTTTGTGAAATAACATCCTTTAGTTCTTAGGCAAGCCTGTAGATTTATGAATGCTGATTTGGAGGCTACTGGGTCAGAGTTTATCTAGGGTAGAGCTTCATTCTTTAATTGGATATAATTATTTTTTTTCCCACTCCTAACTATGTACGATGTCCCATGGGTTTACCATTAAAATAAAATGAGTTCTCACAAATAGAGCATCTATACAGGGAAAGAATATGAGCTAATCATTTTAAGTATATTCCTGGTTCTTATACTGTGGCCAAAGGAAGTTTGGTTCTGCTTTGAGACCTTTGTTCTCTGACTTCCTGTAATTGGAGGAGAGATGCCATGCATGAGAAGAATACCGTAGAGTACATCTAGATGGAGTTGGATGGTGGTCATGCTACTTGCTCTGTAGCATGGTCCGTGAAGAGGCAGTATGGCTAAGCATTGGAGGGATTGAGATAATAAGGCTAGTCAGAAGAAAACACACGTTCAGGATTTTCAGGGTAATAATTTTGGCAATCCCAATGACAGTATTTGTATGTTTTGGGAATGTGAAGGAGTGGAAAGAGGGTTTTAAGTAATTAAACAAATGTCTTTTCTTTTCAAAGATAAAGCTCCTAAGGAGTCATTCTAATGACAAATGTTAGAACTCATTTATGGCACTGGGGACATCTACTTCTTAAAAATATTGTTGTGTAGCAGTTAGGATTAGGAGGCTGAGATACACCACGGTCTGGAAGCAAGTTCAAAGTTGATTTCTATTTCATGTCTAGAAATGAAATAGAAATAGAGTCTAGAGGAGCCCACTGTTTTGTCCCCAGGCTCACTTATCACATGCCTGTCATTTTTCCGGGTGTCCTCATGATCTAAGGTGGTCGTTGGAACTACAGTAAATTTCCTGTTTCTACAGAGTGGAAAAAGAGCTTGGAAAGGCAGAAGAGCCAGAGGGCGTCCCTTAGAGTCTATTCCCTTAGTGTATCCTTTACTTACATCTTGTTAAGGAGAACTTAGTTACCTGACCGTCCCTAGCTAAAGGGACAGATGGAAAATAGATTTTTTAAAAAAATTCCAAGTGATATAAGATAGTTATTTGTCACTTGGAGAAAATAACCTTTCCAGCTTTCTGAGAGGATGGTTAAGTCAATTTGTACAAAGTACGAATTGGTGAAATTTACAAAGGTGGAAGGGAAGTGTGAATAATGAGCATTCTGTCTCTTGGCTGCAAGGGGGGCCTGTGGGTGGCATTGCCCTGGAGTATGTTGAGTAATGTGTTCCATTCAAAATAAGTAAATCTAGTAGTGTTAATGATGGTACCCTAATGAAAATTCCCCAAGGCTAAATTATCAGCCATTTGTTTTGAACAATAGCACCAGTGAATGGAACTTTCTGAAAGTTTAGATTGAGTTTAAGAACTTCACCAAACAAATGATCTTCTAAGTTTGCGTTTTCCATCATTGTCAGTTTTATATGTGGATGTCTATGAGTATAGCCTTTAGCTGTTGATATTTTCCTTTACTAATAATCATAGAGTTTAGTTTCTTACAGATATCTGAAGAGTCCGACCTTTGCAGAATCAGTCTGATAGGACTTCTTGGCCTTCAGAAGGAATACATCTTTAAAAGCAATTTGACTACCATGGGAATTGGGGATCCTATATCTCTGCTTCCTTGGCATAGCAGATACCACCGTGGCTGAGATTTGTGGTATTGTAAACTCTTATGGAGAAGCCCTTACTTGACATTAACCATAAAAATTTCGGACTGTAGAGAGTTACTTTGACTCTCACCTTAATGTGTTCCCTCAGTTAAATTCATACTCGTTTTTGGTGTGTGTAGTTTTGTGGTGGGCATGAGTTTTAGAAATCTGAATTTGGTTTGGGAGAAGTCATGAACTCTAAAGAGTCCTACATGGAAACTCAGAAACTAAGGACCTCCATCTTTAAATGCAGCTCATCTGAAATATTCCATATTTAACTATGAGGCTTTCCTTTCTACAGAGGTTACTTTTCTAGAAGGATTGTAGACATTTATGATCTGCTAAGAACTGAGCTAAATAAGTGCTTATAAAAGCACTAGCAGTCAGAGACTTAAAAATTGGATATTTGAGAAAGATTTAAAAGAAATGAAATTAAGCCATAACAACTAATCCCATTTCTTAAATGGTACTGAATTGAATTGTTACTGCTACTGTAGTCCCATGATAAAGTACTATGCCACGCTATTACTTAGGTCTTACTTGAGCTGGCCTAGAAAAAGCAGACAGAAGGGAAAAAAAATCAGCCACTTGCTCATAAAGCAGATGTCAGAACACAGAAGATACTCTACAGAGAGAAGCAAGTCAAGGTGGGGGGGAGGAGACCTCAGTTCTGTGGGACAAACATTTAGTTGTAATTTCTTATTCTTAATCTCGTAGAGAATGTCTGAATGTATCCAGATCTCATTTGCCGTTTGTAGAATTGGCATTTACACGGTAAGCAATGTATGTTCTTGCAGTCCCAGATGTCATGAAAATATAAATGAAGAACTGTGTGTTGGAGAGCATGTGGAGCTATGGGAATGTTCTCCACTGCTGGTGGGAGTGTAGTTTTGTACAACCACTTTGGGGGTAAAAAAATAAAGTTGAGTGCCAGCATATTGTATGATGCGGGCAAATCAACTCCCAGGCATATATACCTTGGAGAAATTGTGTGATTAGAAGACGATATGCAGGGAATATACCTAGAAGTTTTTGCCAAAACACAGTATTAGAAATGTCCATCGGTGGGGGGGGGGGGCCTGGGTGGCTTAGTCGGTTAAGCCTCCGACTTTCACTTAGGTCATGATCTCGCGGTTCGTGGGTTCGAGCCCCGCATTGGGCTCTGTGCTGACTGCCAGCTCAGAGCCTGGAGCCTATTTCGGAGTCTGTATCTCCCTCTCTCTCTGACCCTCCCCTGCTCACGCTCTCTCTCTCTCTCTCTCTCTTAGAAATAAATAAAAATATTAAAAAATAAATAAATAAATAAAAGTCCATCAGGAACAGACTAATTATGGAACTTTAATTTTCTAGTATGCTATAACAGCAAAAATTGATCCAAAAACATGTACATGAACTACAGCTATACAGCTGACAATACATTTTACAAACATAATTTTGAATGAAAAAACATGTCACAGGAAAATAGATGCAGTTTTATTTCATTTCTACAAAGTTCAGAAACCACAAAGCTAAGCAACGCATTATTGTAGGACGCAATATCTTGGTAGATAAACTGTAAAGAAAGCAAAATCGGGGCACCTGGGTGGCTCAGTTGGTTGAGCATCCAACTTTGGTTCAGGCCTTGATCTCACGTGAGTTTGAGCCTCACATTGGGCAAGCCTGTCAGCGCACAGCCTGCTTCAGATCCTCTGTCCCCATCTCTCTGCACCTCCCCTGCTCACACGTGCTCTTATAAATAAATGTCTTAAAAAAATAACAAAATTGCAGATGTTGTTACATTTTAGGCCAGTGGTTCTCAGCAGTGAGTGATTTCTGCCCTGCAGGGGGATCCATGGCAATGTCTGAAGACTTTTTGGTGCCCATGACTGAGGGTGGTGGTGGTGGTGGTACTGGCATCTAGTGGGTGGAGGCCAGGGGTTCTGCTAAACCTCCCACCATACGCTGGCTAAGCACGCAACAATTATCTGGCTCAACAGGTTGATAGTGCTGAGGTTGAGAAACTGCACTGGCAGCGTGGAGGGAAGGGGGAAAAGACTTTAGAAGTTTCAGTGATCTACTACTACGTAACTTGAATGACATGTACATGGTGTTTGCCTTCCTCTCTAAAGTACGTATTTTCTTTACGTGCTTTTTGGTACATATGTTTTGCAGCACAAAAAAAATCCCAACACATTTTAATGTTTTTTTACCTCAGTCTGTCAGTTGACTCAAATGCCCTGAGCTCATTTCTTAATTCAGAAACATGGAGTGGTATCTTGTGTAAAAGACCATGAATGGACTTTAAGATTCAGTTATAAAGTGTCTTGACTTTTCCCTTCGAAGGCCTAGGGGATGGGGTGGCTGAGACTATGGACAGGAAATACAACGGTGTTTACTTGTGAAGACCAAATTATTTCCTCAGAAAGGCTTTAAAAAGACTTGATGTGGCTTTTATCTCCCACCTCATATGTATGCACAAAAAAGTGTAAGGAAACTGGTAAATGGGTAAAGCAAGAATTCTGAGTAAGTGAAAGGACCACAGGCTGTACGGTTGAAGGCAGGGAGCCTATAGCTCATGTCTGTTCTGGTCTCTTCCGTGGTATCTCGTGCTGCAGCTGGAACAGGATGAATGCTCAGTAACTGTTTGTTCCATTCTATTCCATTAGAGCGAGCAGTTCTCAGTTTTGCCTATTTGGATTTAAGAAGAATCAGGTGTTTTTTTTTTTTCTCATTTCCTGTTTTAGCTGCTTGTCTCCACTGAATATCATTTTTATGTATTTTATGTATTCAAGGTGCTAGGTTTTGTATAGAACACTTAGTTTCAAAACAAAATTGTATGTTATTTGTCTGCAGTTAGATGAATAGGTTACTTGGGAGCTAGACAGGCTTTTCTTTCTCTTATTTTTTTGTTTAAAGTTACTTTGTGGGCATGATCTTTTTGTTTTTTGTCTTTTTTTTTTTTTTTTCCTTTTTTCTGAGTCCTCTGGGAAGCAGATGGCAAATTGGGATTAGGCTTGAAAGAGAAGAGTTGGGGAAGTGTCTGAAGGCTCAGGGAGAGGGAACAGACCAAGGTAGAGAGCTTTCAGAGCAGGCTGCTGGTTTGACTCCCTTGAACGGAGCGGGAGCGTGGGAAGAAGGAAAGAGGATTGGTGGGGGTGGAGCTCGAGATGGCAGTGAGGTCCTGAAAAGATCTTGTTGGGGCCATTGGGGGCCTCCCTGTGCAAAGCTGCCATTGGGGGAGCCCCGAGATGGGCAGTCAAGTCCTGACCATGGGGCCTCTGGGTGCCAGCCGCCAGCGGCCTAGCAGAAGCACAGCCTCCCATGGCGGACCTCGTGGCAGCTGGAGGCAGTGGATCAGTCCTCTGCTGCTCTAGCTGGGAGGTCTGAGCATGGCCGCCGCCCCAGGGAGCCTGGGGAATAGGGGATTTAGAGATGGAGCCTGTGAGTACTGGCACGGTTGTTGCCAGGAACGGTTTAGTTATTCTTGAATACCTCGCACTTTGCCTGGGCTAGGGACCAAGCAGGTGTTCAGTCTCTGCTTATTTAATGAAGCTGTAGCTGTGGACTAATTCTAAGGCAGAAAAAAAAATTGTCCCTAAAAGGACAACACTACAGGCTGGAATTGTCCCTAAAAGGACAACACTACAGGCTGGAATGTTCCCCCTTTGCCATTTCATGTGTTGAAGCTCTACTCCGCCCCTCCCTTCAACTTGATGGTATTTAGACAGGGGGCCTTTGGGGGAGATCACTGGGTTTCAGGACAGTCATTAGGGTGGGGGCCTCAGGATGGGATTAGCCCTTAAAAGAGATTTCAGAGTTTGTGCTCTCTCTGTGGGCTGTAAGCACACATCAAGGAGGTGGCCACCTATGAGCCAGGGAAAGAGGGACCTGAACTGGACCATGACGGTACCCTGATCTCCTATTCTCCTTGAAGGAAGACCTAAACTTTAAGCAGCCCACCCTATGGTGTTCTGTTACGGCAGTCCACCCAGACTATAACATGGAGGGGGGGGTGGGGACCCGAAACCTAAAACCTAAAACCAACCTGTTGCACTGTAAATATAATATAAGCCTGAAATCTTCTTGGCACCTGTTGAAAATAAATGCTAAATTCTTAGAAGAAACTTAAGATTATGGGTGAATTTATGGGATGAGAAGTGGTGTTAGGTGACTATGTGTTTTGAACATTGCCAAATAGCAGCTGATTAAGCTCTTAAAAAATGAGAGAAAAGCTGTAGGTTGTACATATTAGGAATCCATAATGTGAAATGAGCAAGACCAAAATGGAAGTTCTCAGCACGTCTGTCCTGTGTATATCCCAGGGTATAAATGTGTTGTATACAGGCGAATGCATGCTGAACCTTAAGCATTAAAAACTTTAATAAAAATCATTACTGAGACGACCAGTGATCTTCTGTGTATGCCATTCACTTCTTCCGACATTTGGAATAGGTAGAGTTTTCTCTAGGAGTTGAAAGGAAATGCTTATTTAGAGTGCCCTAACTCAGAAGTCTGAAGAAGATAAATTTACATCTGGTCTTCTAGGCAGAGGTGGGGAAAACGTTCTCAGCGGAGTTATAAGGGCTACCAAATTGAGATAGTGAAGCAGAAAGTCTTTAGAACCCGGTCTCTGGAGGATATTGCTCCTCCATGCAGTATAGCACAGGAGGCAATGTGTGTTTCCTTGAATGTGATACCCTGTTGTATCACAAAGAAGTAATTTAGTTTTTGAAACAAAAGGAGTCCTATTACGTGGATCTTGGCTATTTGGGTATTAAAGAACAACATTCATTGGGTTCTGGTCAGGAGGAAGGAGGGGAAGTAAACTCGGGCCAGGAGTTTACATTACAATTGTGGGTCTATGGTTTTATGAAATCTCACAGTGGAAGCAGGCCATATTGGAGAATGTGATCTTGAAATGAACCTTCTGCAGTCACTCGTAGATTAACCATGGTCTAAAGGGCATGCGAGGGCAGAGCTGAGGACTTCCCTTTGGCATGGGTAAGTGCTCTCATGGGAGACTCCAGGTCTGGAGACTTCAGAGCTGCGAACTGTAACCACCAGAGCCAGAAGATAACCAGAAGTCATGGTTATTTGCGCATCTAGCCACCGTTGTGTCAGATTGTGAACCCCTTTGATCAAAACTAAGAGGCCTCAGGTAACTGAAGCCAGGTCAGTTAATTACTCCTCCTGGGTAAAGCACACAACCCACTAGCCTATTGTTGCCTCCTTGTATCCAACAGCTGCATGATCTCCAGTTGCATCTAATGATGGAGATTTGACTGAAAGCATGCCAGTAAAAACACATGCATGGGTAGTGCTTTTGTGTAGTAGTAAAGCTCTAAAAACTAAATTCTGACTTTGCAGAAAGCATCAAATGCTAGTTTACTAGCAAACCTTTGTCCTTTAGAACAATAGCAGTTTGTAAAAATGGGATCCAGATTGCTCCTGAGGTCGATTCATTCAATAGTGGGTAGTGCTAATCCTCTGATCTACCTAGGACACTTGGTCGTACCTGCTACACTGCTTATAGTCAACTTCTGTGACTTTTCCCCCCAGGCGGGGACAAGAAGAGCTACTTTTGCTAGTACAGTAAAGTGGGGAAGCAATTGTATACTAATACTGTTAATACTGTGTGTTATTTAAACTGCTTATTTCAGTCTAGCTTTTCAGGTCTGAACAAATGCTATCCTAAACTTGGGCTGAGTTTTTCTAATACGCAGTGGCACATGTAAGGACCCTATACTGTTGCCTCTTGCTACTGAAGCAAATCACTACAAATTTGGTGGCTTGAAAGAACATAAGTTTATTCTTGGTCTGGAGGTCAGAACTCTGAAGTAGGTCTCACTGGGCTAAAGTCAGGATGTTGGCAGGGGCTGCATTCTTGCCGGAGGCTCCAGAAAAGAATCTTATCCTTGGCTCTTTGGGCTTCGGTGGGGGGGTGGGGGAGGGGCTCCTATATTCCTGGGCTCGTGGCCCCCTTCCAGTAATGACAGCACTCCAGCTGCTGCTTCAGTAGCCACCTCTGTTTTTGCTGTCATGAATCCTTCTTGAATACATCTGACCTTACCCCCCCCCCCCCCCCCCCCGCCTCCCTTTTTGTGAGGATCCTTAGTGATGAAATTGGGTCTGCCTGGAAAATCCAGACTCACCTTCCCATCTCAAGATCCTTAACTTAATTTCATCTGTAAAGGGCTCTTTGGCCATGTAAGGTAACCTACGCATGGGTTTCGGGGATTGGGATATGGACACCTGGGCAGGGGGAGGGAAGCATCTGCCTGCCACCAGCACCAAAAAGACAAGTATAGAGCACTCAGGACAGCTGGTCATCATTCCTGGAGGGAAAGAAAATCAAGGTAGGCAGGTCCTGATGCTGGGTTTAAGATGTCATCATCATGTAGAGCACCAAGGTTAAATGTGTCAGGTAGTCTGAAAGTCCTATATATGGGCTCTTCAAATACTCCAGCACAAATTCAAGAGCAGGTTTTAATATGTGACCACGTGGAGAGGGCTGCTGTTGACCATACCTGTTGTGCTGCTTGAAACTCCAGCCTAGGTATTGGTTGTAAACTATATGGGATGTGGAGATGTGTGCAGTCATGATAAAGAAGTGAAAAGCTCCAAGACAAAACGAAGCACCCCTTAACTGAAGAAACTCAGCATAATTGTAGACTTGAATTAATATACTGGTTTGGCTGTTTTACTAAAGATCAAAATAACAGTGGCTTAACTAGTAAGTTTCTATTTCATGTAAAAGGCTAGCAGGCAGTCCATTTGGGGGCTAGCCCTTTGCCTCATGAATCCATTAGAGACATGAGCTCCTTCTAGCTTGTTCTCCCATTGCTCAGGTTATTCTGCTCATGTGCCGGCTGGAGACCGCTCACCACTCCTGCATCTTTGTTAGTCTGTGGGAAAGAGGGAGTGGAGGACCACCAGTCCACTTTATGGGCATGACCTTGGAGTTGCACACATCACTTTTCCTCACCTCCCAAGTCCTGGACCTTGAGTCACATGCCTACAAAGGAGACTTGGAAATAGGGGCTGTAGTAAGGATGTAAAACTGGGGATTCTACTCCTAAAGGGGAGAAGAGAATGGACAGTGGGGGACAATTTGCAGTCTCTTCATGAGGAAATGTGCTAAGGCAGATTGTCTGATGGCTGACACACAGACCACTGTAGTATACCTTCAGGAAAGTGTGTAGAACAGTCACTATTGCCTATAACCATTGTCCACGTAGACATCGAATGTGTACATAGAGTGGCATTGAGAGTGATCATGTTTGTGAGAAGTTCCGCTTCTGGTTGGATTGATAATCGAGACTTCCTAGGCCAAGATTGAATCTAACGATTTATAAATATCAATATACATATTTTTGTCCAGACACATGCACACATATGGTTAGTGTTGATGCTGGCAATTTTCTTTTGGAGAGTATAAGTTGGGGGTTATATGCTTCATGACCCAGGAAGTGAGAATTTAGGAGTGCTTTCTTCAGGAAAGTAACATTTTTAAGTAAAGTAAGAATATCTGGCTAACGTTGCTAACTTTCCAGACTGGTGAATTTAAGGTTTTACATTTAACAAACCTATTGAGAGCTGCACATATCCACCCTGTTTATACAGAAACAGTTATACCATGGAATGTGTGAGATGGACAGGAATGCCTCTTTTTAACAGCTTTTGCAATTGGAGACTAGATAAGAGCAGGATAAAATCTGTTGGGTTTAGGTGTTCTATTTTGGGGAATGAAGAATGCATTTGTTCTCTCTCTCTCTCTCTCTCTCTCTCTCTCTCTCTCAAGAACGAGACTGGTCTGCTGCAGATCTGAAAGAGTCCAGCACAGCTCCATTGAAGTGGCCCTTCCCATGGACTCTGACCCAGACGAACCCACTCTTTCCACCCCTAAGACTGCCCTTGGCCTGTGCTTCCTTCCTCGGTGACTGGCACAACAGCCCATCCAGGTGCCATTCCAGGGGCTGGGCTCAGTCCACATCTCTGCCCTTTTTCCTCATGGTCTCTGTCCCAGATTCTGACCTCCCTTCTCAGCTGTTCTTACCTGGGTCTAGCACCACCATTTCTTGCCTGGAAAACCTTAACAGCCACCCGTCGCCTAACCCAGCTTCCCTTCCCAAGCCTTGCCTCCTCTTGGTCCATTTCTCCACTTTGCAACATGGCATAGTCTGTGAAATGCAGATGTGCCTGTGCTAAAAACTGCTCCGTAGTCTCCCATTCTTCCTTCTCTGCGTCATCTTCTACCTCCAGCATTCTGGATCCTGGGCATAGTCCTCTCCCCTCCGTTCCTGGTGTATTCTTTTTAACTGCCAGCACTTTGTGCATGCTGTCCTCTCATCCTGGAATGGCTAGCTGTCACCTCTTCTGGGCAGCCCTCCACAAAAACACCTGGGTTGAACGCTCGTCCTACGTGTTCCCGTTCTTTGCACTCGCCTTTCACGAGCCAAAGGGCTTGTGTCATGCTGTCTTTGCATTGCGTGTCCTTGTTTCTGTTCCCTGCCTGCCAGCATCTGATGGCTCTTTACCATCAGCATCACCACTGACATTTACTGAACACTTACCAGGTGAGCCAACGTCTTTATAGATTAACCCACTTCACTCCACAATCTTGTAAAGAAGGTACTCTTATCCTTTATAGAGTAGGAACTGGGGCATAGCATGGTTAACTGTCTTTTCCACTTGGTGGAGACAGGAGTTGGAGCTAGAACTTAAGTTGCTTTATGCTGAGCTCTAAACCCTTAATTCTCACACTTCACTACTTTCCAGATAGTAGATAGTCAGTATGAATTGGTAGAATTTAATCTAGGAAAGTTTGTCAGTATTTTTTTTCTCTTATTCAATGACCTTTTTGAAAATACCAGGCTAGTTATTTTGCATAATGACTTTTAGTTTAGATTCTGTGTAATTGTTCATCATCAGACTCATGTTAAACATTTTTGGCAGGACTACTATGTATGTGACCTTGTATCCTCAGTGCATCTCAACAAGGTACCTGATGCCGGTTTCTCATTCTTCATGACGGATATTAAATTCATAATTAACATAAATTTGAGGCTGATATTTTCTAGCTTTACCCAAAATTCAGATTGTCTCCTACCTTTTAGAATCTATAGTAACCTTTATACACTTAGTGCACAACCTATATCTTATTAAACTTTTTTTAATGTTTGAGAGAATGCAAGCAGGGGAAGGGCGGAGGGAGACAGAATCTGAAGCAGGCTCTGCGCTGTCAGCACAAAGCCTGACGTGGGGCTCAAACCCACAAACCGTGAGACTATGACCTGAGCTGTGAGAGTATGACCTGAGCTGTTCAGAAGCTCAACCGCCTAACTGGCTGAGCCACCTAGGCACCCCTGCACAATCTATATCTTTTGATGATAACTTCGTAGCATTATTGAGGTCAGATAAGGGACTAAGTTCAGCATGGCTGGCTGAAGTTTTGGAAAGTTTGTAGAGGTAGAATATTTTGATCTCGATGGAATCATAGTATTTTCCTTCATCTGGATTTAATAACCCCTTATTACACAATATACTGTATCCCTAGTGGTTCTTTTGGTTACAGCTGTTGTGTAGTTGAAAGAGTTTGGCTTTCATGTTTGTTCCACTTCGCTGTAGATGGTCCTTCTCAGCTGCCTTTCAAGGCTTGATGGTAGGAAATAGTGGCTGTAACTGCAACTATATCATCAGTAGTAGAGAAGAAATTCTCATTATATATTTTGATTAGCTAAATTTACATGTTAAATATATTTCTCATCTTGTGTAGGTATTTTAATTTTTAAAAACAAAATAAAGGCAATAAAAATGGACTAGTTAAATGAGGATCATTCTTTACAAAGGGGCTTTGTGAAATTTCTTTCGGTAATTATCAACTATAGCCGTGTGGTTGGGTGGAGAGGCTCTTTTCTTGATAAGAGACATTTGGAGTCATTGAACTTGGGAACTGAAAATGTTTTTAATTTTCCAAATTAAGTGACATAGTGGCCCTTAACAAAAGCCTGTCTAGTTGATGGAAATTTCCACCCTAGCAAAGGTGCGTTTTTATGTTGTCCCTTGTCACGGGTGGTTGACTTTGTTTTCTTGACAAAATTTAGTAGTTAGTCCTCAGAACTAGTACTTTTCTTTTGATAAAGGAGAGTCCGTTTTTTTTGTCAGTGATTAAAAATTACTCAAGAATGCAGTCACTATCCTGGATATGGTTTACCCACGTTCCCAGCTTGGGAACAAAATTGTGCTTTATACATTAAGCAGTGCCAATAGATGAATATTGTGTTTATGAGGGAGAATATAATGGATTCTGGTGATTGGTCTTTGCTTTATAGAATTCAGATGCATTTAAATACTGACTTAATACAGGAAGTGAATCTGAAAGAAAGGCATTTACTATGCTTATAGCATTCTGGCGAATCTGTCCAGAATCCATCTCTATTGTTCCTTTGGGTTTAGCTAGGGCTCTGGTGTGCAGTTAGGTTCCCAGTTGGTATTCGTTATGTGGCAGGTATGCAGTTGTTCGGGTTGGGGGAATCTAGTGCCTTATCAGACTCCAGAAGGCTCATGCAGCTCTCGAGGCACCAAGCACGGATTGTGTACTCCCACCGTGGAAGGTCCATGAAGACAGGGAGGTTTGTTTTGCTCACCGCTGTATCTCTAGTGCCTGGATAAGCATCTGGTATGTTGCAGGTGCCCAGTGAATGTTTGTGGAATGAATGAATGAATGAGTAGAGCTCCAATCAGTGTCTTGAAATTGGTATATACCTGCCCTTGAGATACAGAAGACTTTCTAAGAGTTCTGTGGGCCCTAATAGGACTAAGGCAGTCAGCATCCATCTGTGTAGACTCTCATTTCACCCACCCTTTCACAACCCCCCCAGCTTCCAGGTAGGGGGAGAAAGTCCCTGCTCTTGCTTTTCAGTTTTCTCATGGTGCATCGGCCTTAGGTATAAAAACCTCCAGGGCACAACACAAAAGAAAAAGTCAGAATATGGTGTTAGTGTTGGGAAAGCAAATGACTGTAATGTGGCCAGATACATTATTTTCAATTCTTTGCTTTCAACAAAATTGAAGGCAAATGCACTCATGTTGTCATCTGATCATTAAAAATGACTTTGATAAGTATTCCCTGAACAAGTTTTTCAGGTTTTATGTCTACATAAAAAAGCATGAAAATATAGAAATAGAATTGATACCGAGCCATCTGATTCTAGTGAATAAGTAATCATCTATGCTCCTTAAAAAAAGAGAGGCCGCAAGATGGGCTATGCTTTTTATTTTAAGAACTATATTTCCAAAAAGTTTTATTTTTTATAAAAATGGACTTATCAGCCTTTACTGCATATTTGTTTTGACCAACTGTAGACCAGAAATAATTTTATAACTCCAGAAGAATTTTTTTTTAAACAATCAAAACCTATGGTCCCAGGAAATTAACACAATTCATTTGCAGGGAAGCATGGTAGAGCGAGTAGTCAGAGGTTTTCAAGCATATAAACATATAAATTCTTTTGAGAATATGGAAAAGTTATGGATTTAAGAAAAAAGCGACATAAGACTCGAGGAGCTTGTTCTTTAAAATTTTCTATGGTATTGAGCTTTTTATTCATGTAAGAGATTAACTCTTTTATTCATAAATGTGGATATTTACAAGTTCGAGTTTGAACATGACTTGAAAGTTAGTGGCCAAGAGAAATGAGTGGATTGGGTGCCTTTTCTGTGATCGGAAATACACAGAAGGAATAGTTTGAAAAGCAAAGAACACTGTGGCATTAGGTGTGTGTTGGAGGTGCCATGTTGGAAATACCTTCTTAGAGTCTCAGAGCAATGTTAGAATCGGACATTTGTAAGGTAAGGGGCTCTGTCTCTTTGGATCACTGCACTACCCCTATTGCTCAGAACACTGCCTGACCCAAAATAAGCATACAGTAGTGTGTCACATGGATGGATAGAATTCTGGAAGTCTTCCAAATAGGATTGCTGTTTTACTCCTTGGCCCCATTGGTTCATTAGGTGCCTGCCTTCAGTTTCCTGTTTCCTTTCTCTATGGGGCCGGAGGGTTATGGACAATGGGCTAGGAAGCATATGTACATGGATTTTCCTTATTATACTCTATGACTAAAATGCTGCCTTTTCCCTTTTAGTGCTTATCTCTTAAAATTGTGATTCCTTTTTGCTATCTGTGCTGAGGGGGTAGAAAAATCTTCAAAAAATTTTTTGCCTTATTATATTTCAATATTCTTTAATCTTGTTTGTTAACAGTGACAATGATGGGTTAATTGGGACATTTGAACTGCCATTCTTTAGCTTTATCTGGTACAGGTTCAAAATGCAAATGATTATAGTTGGGTTATCACAAAACTGAATACAATTCATTTTTTACAATTTTATTTTTAAAAATGCAAAATTCACTTCAGCCTATGATTTTTTTTTTTTTAAGTGCTATGCCATTGACCCTGTAATCTCTGCCTTAACATTTCCCCAACAATAGTAAGCAGCAACTGGAAAACTTGCTATATTGTTATCCTCCCTTCCCATTCCATCCACATGATCTCAACCTGGATCAGAAGATAAGCCAGAAGTTTTACTGCCCTGGGCCCCCTTAATGCCCAACTGTTACTTGTTTGCCAGTGCCTGGCAAAAGGAATTTAAGTGCCTGTTCATTTCACTGGATTTCATCACCTAATTTTCTGTCTAAACTTTTAATTTGAAGAGAACACAAACTGAATTTTTGTGCATGGGGGTGGGGTAAGCTAACGTAGGAATTAGATAAAGCTTTTAACAGATTTAGAAGTAGAAAAATGTTCATTTTAATGATCACATGAAGAATACAAGAAGGGACTCTCAACTCTACTTGGCAGGAAAGAAAGATCAGTATACTTTCCCATTATTTTATTTGTGAGACTAGGAAAAAGTTGTTGACTGGGTTTGGTTGGTTCTACCCCTGACCACAAACTCTAGATGTATGATATGAAAAATGAACATTAGAATATTAGTTGTTAAGGAAAATAGAAAACTGGAGAGTTTTTTTGTTTGTTTTGTTTTTTGGGAAGAGGAGTTGTTCAACATGGGGTCCTTCTGATTGTCTTAAAAATCCCGTAAAGGGAGTCAGATTTGTGGATCTTCGAGGCCGGTTCTGATCCAGGCCCTGCCATTTAGTTGAATGATATTTGGCAAGATAATTTATAATCTGGGCCTCGTTTTCTTCTGAAAATGAGTTTGAATGAAATGCTCGCTGGAATCACCCATGGTTCTGCTTCTTGTGCATCTAGTCCCGGTTGTAAAGTGGCATTGAAACTAGACGCTTAGGTGCTGACTTGAATCTTAAGAAAAAAGGTTGTTGAAGAGAGGTAGGAATATCCATTCAAATTTGGGATTTGGTATGGGAGATGGATGCTTTATGGACAGAAAGGTTTGTTGGGAAAATAGATCTCTTAAATGAGAAGTGGAAATATCAGATCCTGAGGAGAAAGGGCCCTTATTTAACATGTACAAACGTGTTCATCTCAGAGTACCTATTCTATTAATGTTTAAGGGGGAAAGGCCTTGTATTGAGAATCTGTATTATCCCAGATTAACGTAAAACATTAAGTATTATTAAACTATCAATTTAAACGTAATTATCCTTGAGACACATTAAAACTCCAGTTTGAGAACCCAATTTACTAGATTCTTACTGGAATTTGTGATTGTTCATTCCTAGAGGGTAGGAGCAAATAAGACCTGCCCCAATTTCTTTCAAAAGAAGTGGTGGTGGTGGTGGTGGTGGTGGTGGTGGTGGTGATGTGTCGGTGTGGGGAGGTGTGCGTGTGAGAGAGCTTGATTAAGCTCTGTAACCTGTGTGACCAGTGAGTATGGACTAATCCACCTACCTGTCCTGAAGCTCCGTGTTCTGCTCTATAAAAGAGAACTAGATTAGATATCCTCTAAGGACATTTAAAGTGCATGTGCTGTATGATTAAAAATAAAATAAAACTCAGCCTTCTGAAGTTTTCTGGGTTTATTGCCTATTTCACTGCCAACATACTTATCCTCAGTGTATGTCCAGTTCAGTTTGGAAAATGCCCATTGAATATCTATGTCAAAATGCTAAGCGCTAGAGGTTAAGAGCATCTGACTATGAAGGGATCTATAGATGATTCTAGAAGGCCTTTTTCGAGTTAGCTTGATAAGATGTCTTGCCGTGCTCAAACTTCTCAGAAACCTACCTTGTTAATTCATATATGGCCCAACTGATTTGTGAATCATAAACACTGAACATTAAAAATGAGATCTATGAGTGGGTGTGGTTGGCAAGGGAGAAAGTGTTCTGTCCTGTGGGTATGTGGCCCACGCAGTGTCCCACAGGATGGATGTGGCTGGTAATGCTGTGATGTTAATGACCCAGTAAGACTGTGGTGTGCTCCTGTCAGGGCTGCAAGGACTCCTGTTGGAGTTACCTTCTGACCTGGGAAACACTGTTGCCTACCTGCAGCCCCCTTCTTGCAATTCAGAGTGGGGATTACTTCCTGTGGGCTCCCTGCCTCTAGGAGATGAGACCAGAAGCAAGGGAAACTTGTTTGGCTCCTACTGCTAAAGCCTATCTGAAGAAGCAGGGGGCTTGCGCATTACCTGGGCTGTATTCTAAGTTCTGGGCTTGGGGGCGTTGGTGGTGTCGTTGACTCAGGTTGGGACCACTGTGAAAAGTCTTGATTGATGGACTTGGAGCACCTTTCCCTACCTCTCTTGATCTTGGTATCATCTTCTGTTAAAGGTTTTGGACTATGGCATTTGAAAGTTTCTTCTGGCTCTGTGATTCTGTGTCAAGAAGGATGACCCTGTGTCATTGTCAGGATCTCAGTTTGGCAACAACCTGAGTTTCATCCTGTTGAGATGATCTTGCCCCCTGTAAGACAGGAAAAAATATGCTGTGCCTTTTATAAGGAATGTTCTCAAATAAAGGTTTCAGATCAGGAGGATTTTTTATTAAGTAGTAAATCAGCTTAACCAGAGTCCTGTGTTTTCTTGGTGTTAGATCTGCTTGGAGCATTGTGGTCTTGGATTTGGGTTAATGGGAGTGGGACCTCTGGTACTTGTACTTAATTAGTTCTTAGAGTATTAAAGGGGAGAGACCGGACTCAGAAGCAGCAGACAGCAGATGGTACTGTACCTCTAGGCGTTTCTGAGGAAAACACTTTGGAGTTCTGGAATTCGTGTAATGAATCTGCAAGGCCAAAGAACTAGGGAGTGGTGGCTTGGTCTCTGGGTAGTTCTGACAATGAAGCATTAGATAAAGATGGCACCGTGGGAATTAGGGTTGCCCTTCTTCCCTTCTGCTTATACAGAAAAATGTGTCTGTATTTTCACTCAGGACTGCTCTGGGTAGGAGTTAGAGTGGAATGAACCGAGTGCCGAAGGCAGGTTGCACATTCCACAGTGGCGGTGCTAAAGGTGGCCACGCCAGGCACCTCACCCATGGAGGGAACGTACTCGCCCTTTCCACCACTGTAGAATGAATTCTAGCACTTCCAGCATTTTTGTGTGTCTTCATTAACTGAGTTGAGCTGTACTAATAAAAGGGGTGGAAATTCTAAGGCTTTTCTGGTAAAGTATCCTTTTCTTTGATTAATGTTTGATATCTGCATTACACACAGGTTGCTGGCCAGGAGTGAGAAGGCATTTTGCTAACTCTTAAGTGTTAAAATTATGTTGTGGTTAATGTTAAAAGAAAGAGTATTGTGTTGTATACTACTGATTGTCCAGTCTGTCCAAAAGCAGATTACTTCATCATCCTATTACGTTGGTCTTTTCTCTGGGTTACAGAAGGGTTCTTCTAGTTCTCTACCTTCACTGCAGTGTAACAACCTGAGAGATCTAGTTGACTTTTTTTTTTTTCTTTTTTTAAGTTATCTTGGAAGAGAGTGTGCGTGCGTGTGGGGCAGGGGCAGAGGGAGAGAAGGAGAATCCCAAGCAGGCTCCAGGCTGTCAGTGCAGAGCCTGACATGGGGCTCGATCCCACAAACCATGAGATCATGACCTGAGCTGAAATCAAACTCGTAACCTACTGAGCCATCCGGGTGCCGCTACAGTTGATTTTTGACTCTCTGGATATGGATGATGACCTCCTGAGCATAAAAGCCTGTTAAGATCCTGGGCTCTTTTCTTTTCCCTGGTCACCTCTAACCTGTTTGTTTTTCAGTCCATTTTGGGGAATTTCAACTAATTTCAGTATTGGGAGGGAGATGTGTTGTGGGATAAGTAAGTTAACAGAAATAGTTGCTGCAGAATCCTTCTCCATCCTGCAAAGAAATGATTTGGGGTTTATCTGTTGTTTTTCATTTCACTCATGTCTGTGCCTCTGGCATGAATAATCACATATTTTTTTTTTAATTTTTTTTAATGTTTTATTTATTTCTAGGAGAGAGAGAGAGAGAGAGAGAGACAGCGTGAGCAGGGAAGGGTCAGAGAGAGAGGGAGTCACAGACTGAAACAGGCTCCAGGCTCTGAGCTGGCAGTCAGCACAGAGCCCGACGCGGGGCTCGAACCCACGAACCGCGAGATCATGACCTAAGCGAAAGTTGGACACTTAACCGACTAAGCCACCCGGGCGCCCCATGAATAATCACATATTGATAGAACTATTTGATGGGCATGTGGGTGGCTCAGTAGGCTAAGCCCCTGACTTCAGCTCAGGTCATGATCTCGCAGTCTGAGTTCGAGCCCTGCATCCGGCTCTGTGCTGAAAGCTCGGAGCTTGGAGCTGCTTCAGATTCTGTGCCTCTGTCTTTCTCTCTGCCCCTACCCTGCTTGCACTCTGTATTTCTCTCACTCAAAAATAAATAAATGTTAAAAAACAAAAAACAAAAAACCTGACAGCAACCAACCCCTTGGGTGTGCAGGGGGGTGTGGGGTGTGGTGAGGGCAGTGAGGGGATGAGTGCCCCATGGGTCACTCCAGTTCCTTGTGTAGAGACCTGTCGAATTGCTGGGTTGGCTGATCCATCCCACCGTGCTGTTAGGCTCTTTCTGTGATCATTGCACACTCACAGGCCACTATGCCCTGAATTCCAGGCCGAGAGCAGAGCTTGGCAGAAGTAGGGGACTGTGTCTCTGCTGGACAATGAACTTGAAGTAGCGACCTGGAATGAGGACAGCCTTGTCGTTCTCCTTTGGACTGGTCTCTGATTGTTCACGTCTCAAAGGGGTATTTGACGTATGGAGTCCGTGATGACCTCTGGGGTCATGGCTCTCCCGTTCTCCTGGAGTGCTTCCCTCTCCCGAGACCTTTCCTTGGCTCCCTGGGGCTCGAGGTGGTACTGTCTGCCTGCAGTCCTGATGTTTCTTAGCAGCTCTGGCTTCACGTGGATTCCTACCGGGGGTGTGTGTGTGTGTGTGTGTGTGTGTGTGTGTGTGTGTATATAGAACCTGAGCTTTCCATCCCAGGCCCCTCGCCCTCCATCTCACTTCTGATCTGGGTGCTTTGCCATTAGTTGCATGTCATCTTGAACTACCCCGGGGACTTGGGCTCAAGATTGAGTTCAGGTGCCCCGGGGAGTTTGTACCTTCTGGAGCTATTTTAGGAACAGCGTGGGAATTATATTTGTTTCAGTGTCAGCTTAGGATCCAGAATTGTAAGATAAGGTAGATAGATGCTCTTAGAGTAGCTCTTCAAGGATTAACTGTTTCTTTCCCAACACCACAATTTTCTCTTCAATTGTCAGGATTCAGATACTTTTTTTTTTTTTTTTTAAAGGGGCTAGGTAGGAGTAATACATGAATCATATCCCAATATCCTTCTGTGAGAATCCATCTATGTAGGAAGATGGGTTGCTTTCCGAAGTGCTCTAAGCACCAGCAGCCTGTGGTTCTGATGGTCTGGCTGACTTAGCTGGTCTATAGACAGTCCCCCTGCCTCCACTTAAGTATGTTTTGCAAATACAAGGTGTTATTGTTACGGCAGCAAATAATGTAAGTCAATACTCCTGTGTTTACACATGGCTCTGAAAAGAAACCAGCAAGAGAGAAGAAACCAACAATTGTGGTTAGAAAACAAGTACCTATCCGGGTTTTGCTGGGGGTGCTTTCTTTGTGTGGGCTTAGAAAGAAGGCAACTTTTTCCCAACAGGAAACCAGCAGCCTCTTCTCTGACAGGCAACCAGATACATGGGTTATATCTTACCAAAAATATATATTTTTTTTAAATTTTGGAAATGATACATGTTGATAGAAGTGGATCCAACAACCCAAGTGCTTATTTACGTTGAACTTGGTTCCATGTGACCCTGACTCTTGGCCCTTTAACACCCAAAGCCTGCAAGCATGATTTATTTTCCAAAAAGAAATTCCTAACAGAAAGGGATTTGGCCTAGTTGATCTTTCCAGTCAGGTCACAAGTCGGGTGTCCTTCTTGGGTGAAGTGCTGCCTCAGGATAGTCTGCTGGCCTGGGTTTTGGGGTGGGATTGCCCTAGTGGGGGTGTGGGCAGGGTAGGCAATAATTCATTTTTAATAAGCATGTATGATTATTTCTTTAAAATAAGTTCCTAGGTGTGAATTTGAGTCAAAAGTATGGACTTTGTTAAGTCGCTCCCCCCCATCTCCCCTCTACCCCCGCCTACCTGATATGTATTACTAGAGTCCTTTCCAGAAACATACTTTGCACTTCTAATTTTTTTTTTTAATTTCTAAGAGAGAGAGACCGCATGAGCAGGGGAGGGTCAGAGAGAGAGGGAGTGACAGACTCTGAAACAGGCTCCAGGCTCTGAGCTGGCAGTCAGCACAGAGCCCGATGCGGGGCTCGAACCCACGAACTGTGAGATCATGACCTAAGCGAAAGTCGGATGCTTAACCGACTAAGCCACCCAGGTGCCCCTGTTCCTCTGTTTTCTATCGTATTCTTAATGATAATCGTTAGTGACCACTCTAACCCTTGTAAATGGTTAAAATCCATTAATAGCCAAAGAATTGGGAAAGGACCTATTCAGAACAATAACCAAAAAAGTTGTAAGAATCATCTGAACCAAAAAACTATGCAATCTTATCTATGTAAAGAAAAGTATAAAACTTCGGCACATAATGTAAAGGCTTCAAAAATGTCCTAGATGGGAATGCTGAGTATTTTTAAAATGTCATCACTTTTCCAGATTGAATTATAAGTTTAATTCTAATCAACATTTCAGTGGGATTTTTTAAAGTTCTGAAATTTACTAAAATAATGCACAAGTGAGAAGAGCAAAGAAAAAATTTAAAAACCATAATCAGGAGAGAC